>NW_007577848.1:33339-208188 GCF_000690725.1 Stegastes partitus | reverse complement strand
CTAACGTTAGGCTTTAACGGAATGAGTTTTGAGCTTAAACTCCATAATTTCACTTGTAATTGCAGTCAACCTCATTATCCTTTTATTTAACTTGATACAAGAGTTGTCATTAACGTTACTGATGCAGCTACTGGCAAAAAAAAACCCTAAATGACTAAATTCAAACATTTTAGGAGCTTTAGTATTAAATATAATCTCAAAATAAATCAATTAATACTAGTTTCATCACATTGTGTAACTTACCTTTGAGAAGAAATGCTAACGTTCGTAAAATGCGGAGACCGTGTCAGCCGTTGTCCTTTCAGTTAAGAAAAAAAAGAGGGAGGAAAATCGCGCGCTCGTTCCCCATAGCTCCGCGCCGGATCCGGCTGGATTCCGCTGAACGACTGCTCCCACCGTAGTTCCCGCCTCCGGAAACCTGCATCCGGGCCGGTGTCTGTATCACAGCAGTAAAACGGATGTGACTGTTACGCGGATCTGCCGGTTTGGAGGCGGATCCGGCGCAGAGTCAGCTGCTGTCTGGGAAGACAATGTGAAGGAGATCAGACAGCTCGAGAGGGGCAAGGTTGTGGATGGCCTTGAATGTATACAGGAAGATTTTGAATTAAATTCTGTATTTGACAGGGAGCCAGTGGAGCAGCTGTAGGACGTGGGTGATGTGATGAAATGAGGAGGTTCTGGAGATGATGCGAGCAGCTGAGTTCTGGACCAGTTGAAACTTATGGCAGGATAGTCAAAGCGGGAAGTGACGAGGCTGTGGATAAGGATAGAAGCAGTATGGGGGGTGAGGGAGGCGGGGGAGACGATAGATGTTGCGGAGGTGAAAACATACAGGCCGGGTGATGTTATTGATGTGAGATTGGAAGGAAAGTGAGGAATCCAGGATGATACTCTTAACCTGACGGGAGGGAGAAACTGAGGAGCCGTCAATGGAGAGGGAAACACTGTCAGTTTTGGATAGTATAGATTTTGTGCCAATGAGAAGAATCTCTGTTTTGTCACTGTTTAGTTTAAGGAGGTTACAGGTGAACCAGGATTTTATTTCAGATAGGCAGTTGGTGAGGGAGGAGGATGGGAATGTGGAGTTGGGTTTACTGGATAGGTAGAGCTGGGTGTCATCCGCCTAACAGTGAAAATGAATGTTGTGTTTACGGAAGATATTGCCAAGGGGAAGGAGGTAGGTGATGAAGAGAAGGGGCCCCAGGACAGAGCCGTGGGGCACACCTAAAGAGATGGGGGATGGCTGGGAACAGAAGGACTTGAGTTGGATGAACTGTGTGAGGCCTGAGAGATATGAATAAAACCAGTCAAGTGTGTTGATCCACGCCGGTAAAACCCCTGTAACAGGGCTACTGGTCCAGCTCTCCGTTTCTAGGGTTAGGTTCTACCTGCATACAGGTCCTTGACCAAATAGAATTCTGTAAAACTGCTTAAGCTGGTGTCGAGGAAACTCGCCTAGCTTCTTACTGCCTTAATCCAGACACCTACCCGGCTTCTTCTAATAGCTGACTCAACTAAGTAGCCTCAGTAATCAAATCACTCTACTAGACACGCCTGTTGGAGGCAGCTTTCCTCTGGATTGAGCACTTGGAATTTGCTAGGTTAGATTTAGAGGTTTGGGACAACTAACCCCAGGGATATGTTTAAAACTACTATTTTACTCATGACTCAGAAGAACCATTAAGAACCCCTATAAAGATCTTATGCACACAACTGACTAACTTTTCACTACCATCAGATACTGAGAATGATTCAATGAAATTTCTTACCGAATGATTTTTAAATGCAAGATTATATATTTATTGCAAATCTTTTGCAGGGGCAAAGCAACGGCTCTGAATTGTTCATTCAAAACATTTTAAGATATGATTAAACCAACTGATTTGAGATAAAATTATAAAACTGAGCTTTTCTAAAATATTGACCTAATAAGTAATTTAGGGAGGGAGGGAGCCGGACAGCTTGGCCTTTGCTAGTCAACTCAGCCCTGTTCAGACCTGAACTTGGAGGAATCCCATTCCAGTGAAGCAGCAACCCAGCACAGAGTTCTGATCCCTGATCTTCCTGTCAGGGGGAGATGAGAAGTTCTGACAGAACTGTAATCAGAACTGCAGATGGTTTTTGTTTCCAATTTGGGAAGGAAGAGAAGTCTTTCTTCTAGCAGAACCCAGAAAAGGGTTCTGCTACTCCTCTGCAGCTGATCTGCAGTTCAATGTTAAGAATGCCAGCAATGATCGGCAAAGAGTTCCGTGAGCATTCTCCAGTCCTCTGGTCAGAACGGCCTCCACAAGTGATCTCTGTCTGAAGCGATCTCCAACAAATGTCTCTTTGTCATGCCTTTTTATACTGTTTTGCAGCTCTCCCCCTCCACACAGTAACTGTTCATCCTTAACACATACTCATAGTTAAACACACATTTTTAATAGATTTTTACCCCTTAGTCATGATGAGGTTCATCCTTTAGCTTAACATCCAGTTCCGTATTTGGTAATAGGAAAGAGCACAGTTTAGCAAACACAGGATATACAGGAAATATCTGTTTACAAAAAGAAGAACCATTGACTGCTTTGGCAATGAGTTCATACTGTGAACATTCTGTGGACCATGGTGTCATATGACATGTCCAGACATGACCCATCTTAAGGACAATAACCTCATTTACTCTTTTAACATTTTCTTCACCTTCATTCATATACCTTTAATCAAGATTACAGAAAATCACCTTTAATTTA
The DNA here is from genome assembly GCF_000690725.1 of Stegastes partitus. Lineage (NCBI taxonomy): Eukaryota > Metazoa > Chordata > Actinopteri > Pomacentridae > Stegastes > Stegastes partitus. The sequence goes on along the minus strand of NW_007577848.1, from coordinate 205,456 downwards.
CTATAATGTTAGAATCATTATCTCAAACTTGATTTATTGATTATCAAATCACACCATGCATTTTAAGAATTATTACTTTAAATTTCATCACTCAATCATCATGTTACAGCATTTTTATCATGGAGTCTTTTATATTGCTTATTAGAGCCAGTGTTCTTTGCTAGTGGCTGCTTCTTGGATCTCAACCTTTGTCTCCACTTGACAAGTGGGGTGCCAGTGATACCAATGGAGGACAGTCTATTGAGGAGGATTGAGTGAGAAATTGTGTCAAAGGCTGCACTTTGGTGAGCAATCCAGAATCAGCTGCAAGGAGGAGATCATTAATAATTTTTATGAGGGTAGCTTCTGTACGATGTCGGGGGTGGAACCAGACTGGAGAAGTTCATAGAGGATGTTGTGAGCTAGATGGGAATGGAGTGGTAACAATTTGTTTGAGTATTTTGGAGATGAAAGGCAGGTTAGAAATGATACAGAGGTTATTGAAATTGTTAGGATCTGAACCAGATTTTTTGAGAATTGGGGAGAAAGCTGCAGTTTTTAAAAAGAGTGGGAACAATTCCAGTGGTGAGTGAGGTGTCAATGGTAGCAGTTATGAGGGGGAGCAGAGAAATGAATAAAAAAAACGAAAACATAATTTTAATTTTTCTTTTTTTAATACATGAAAATATCAATAAAGTTACCAAAATAAGCGAAATTCCCTTTTCCAATGTAAAAAAAAACATAAAATAAATAAATAAATAAATAAAACTTTAACTGTGGATGCTCATGAATTAGTAATTTAATAACTGATTTTTGTGTTTAGTAGATGAAACTCAAGCTTAATACTGTAACTATGTTTTTAGATAATATACAGTTGGTGATAATTAACAGGCTTCCTCCCACACAGTCCAAAAACATGTTGAGGTTAATTGGTGATTCTAAATTGTCCGTAGGTGTGAATGTGAGTGTGCTTGGTTGTCTGTCTCTAAGTGTAGCCCTGCGATAGACTGGCGACCTGTCCAGGGTGTCCCCTGCCTTCACCCTAAGTCAGCTGGGATAGGCTCCAGCCCCCCCGCGACCCTACTGAGGATTAAGCGGTGTATAGATAATGGAATGGATAATTAACAGAAAGAGCTACTGGTTCTTGAATTTGACATATATTTGTTAAATACAAAAATGTAAAACAATTGTGTCGTCATCAGTGTAGAAAATCTATCAGCAACTTGTCAAAATGTTGTTTTTATGGTTATATATATCATCCATCCATCCATTATCTATACACCGCTTAATCCTCACTAGGGTTGCGGGGGGGCTGGAGTCTATCCCAGCTGACTTAGGGCGAAGGCAGGGGACACCCTGGACAGGTCGCCAGTCTATCACAGGGCCACACTTAGAGACAGACAACCAAGCACACTCACATTCATACCTACGGACAATTTAGAATCATCAATTAACCTCAAAATGTTTTTGGACTGTGTGGGAGGAAGCCGGAGAACCCGGAGAGAACCCACGCTGCACGGGGAGAACATGGAAACTCCATGCAGAAAGATCCCGGGTGTCCTCACCGGGATGCAAACCAGCAACCTTCTTGTTGTGAGGCAACTTTGCTAACCAGTGTGGCTCCTTGCAGCCCTATATATATATATATCACTTATCAATTTTATATCTTAAGTGTAATTTCATTGTTTTTGCATACATAAATGTCTCTCTTTAAAAGGACAAAAAATACATATGATCTCATGTAAAATTAAAACTAGAAAATGTATTTTAGTTATGGAAAACTATTGTATTTTCATGATGATTTTTCTTGTTAGACAACTTTTTTTTTTTTTTTTTAATAGTTTTCATACAGTTATCAGAGCCAAGAGGTTATTAAATTGAGCCTTTCACTGTGACATTCAGACTGTGCCCTCAACAGCTCTTTAATATGAGGCCTTAAAACCCTAAATCCGCCATACCTCACGACAACACAGCTGAGAAGATAAGTCACTTAATTCCAGATAACAGCACGTCTTTCATGTGGGCTCTCAATAAGTTAGTGTTTGAACGGTATAATAAGCAGCCCTCTGCACACCGCAGATTGTGATAAGACAATCGTTTCAGACTAATAGATGTTTTTCCATATAGACCGACTTCTTACGTCTTCAACATGAAAAGACTGAAATTCTCAAAAAGTTGAAAGAATGCAGATCTCATCAATGAAAGATTTCTCCTTGCTGGTGGACGCTGGGCAGGTACGGTGTTGGGATTACAGGCAGAGTTAATTATGTTTTTTATAAGCCGCTCTGACCAAATGTGACAGGCTAATAATACTGGACCGGCCTAATGTGTGGTGGCACCACTAAGAGGAGGAGAAAAGATATTTCAAACTTGTGGTGAAACTTAAACCCTGAATGATGACACATGAATGTTGGCTTAAAACACAAGATACATAAATGTACTACACAGTGTGTTTGTGGCATTTAAACTGTAATACATCTGTGTCTTTGGTTTATCACTGGTTGATCTTGAATTCTAAGTGTAAACTGTAAACAGAAATAAAGTTTGGAAATACATTTTATTCACTTTAGTTAAAATTCCAATTAAAGGATCAATGTTGGCCTGCGTGCTCTCTGTGAGGAAATGTTTCTAAGCCTCCTTCTGGTATAAATGCTGCATGCCTGGTGTGTTTTTTTGTTCTCTCCAGTCGAGTGCCTTCCACTGGAACAGCGGTTCACCTGTTTGCAGTGCCGTCTTGGGCTCCTTCTGAGAGTTCACCTGTGGGGGATCCTCAAGCTGCGTTCGGTCTCTCATTTGTTATTTCTCAGCTGCTTCTTCTGTTTGCTCAGTTTACAGTTTATCCGTACTTTGTCTATTCGCCAACAAAGAATTTCCTACTTACCATCTCCAGTGTATTCAAGTCTGCATCTGGGTGCTTCCACCTCCCTTATGTATGAGTAGTGGAGAAAGTTATTCTTTTATTATTTACAGATGTGATCATCCTCCAGATGAATTGAAGTCTAACCCAAACAAAAAGAGTTACAGGCTGAACAAATTTAATACAAGGGAAATGATGCAGGCCAACCACACACTGAACCATAGAGCCTGAGTGCTAAACTTAAAGTAAAAAAAAAAAAACTAAAACAACAGCAACTACTGTATGTATTATCCCAAAGAATATAAAATCTACAAAGGAAACTGCAGGCTGGTTAGATCTGAGCTGCTCTATGTGGAGCTTTTCCCTAATCAGGCAACTGAGAGAAAACCACATAAACATTAGTTTATCACCCGCACGGAAGAAACACCAAGTTCAAAATAGCCAGGCTTTCTTTATATAAGCTGGCTGAACACAACCTAAAACCCCAATCAGAGATATAGGCATCACCAGTTACCAGCTTTCTATGCTCCTCAGTGTTTTACCATCAGGCTCTGTGCACGTTAGCGGAAAAGGGAACATTTAATGCATTGTTTCACTCTTCTTCACAAAATGGACCTTTGATGTGCCATCGACTTCAGTCAAGAGAAACATTTGTTGTAATGAAGAACTAAGTAGAATGCAAAGATTTATCACCGGTAAAAGCCACTCATTTACTGCAAATGAAGGAAAAAAGTAATGCTGATAGAAAACACTAAATGGTTTAAGTTAATGTATTTTTTACTGAGTGATTCTCAATGCAGCCACTTAATTCTAACTAAACAGCTGCACAATAAAGCCCTGAAACTTCAAACTTCATTCATTCAAAGATGTTACAAAAGAAGAATGTTTAGGTCTGACATGGTTTGACTGTAAATATGTGAAAATCACTTTAGTTTTTGGCCAAATCAAAGTGAAGTTCACTTGACTGATTGAGTATTCTCTGTGATAAATACCAGTAAAGAAATCAAGTTTCTAATCAGTGGTCTCTGAGCTGCAGCACCAGCAGTTAAAATGGACTTGGCAGGAAGTTAAGACCAAGCATAAAAACATATTTAAATGTTTTCTGCATCACTAGGTGAATGCTTGTAGTTTTCTCTGGCAACACAATGGATATAGCCATATGCTGTATATGCTGTAGCGGCTCCGCCTCATTCAGCAGTATTACTAACAGCTCAACAGGTTTACAGATTAAACATATTCCCTCAGCTGAAAATCTATTGGTCTGGGACAATTTTGTCAGGAAAAGAACTGGTAGATGGGTGCTGCTTCATACAGCTGATTTAAATCCCAAACTCTGAACAGAACCAGCTGCAAGGTGGCAAGAAGGTCACCGGTTTGCATCCCCGTGCAGCGTGGGTTCTCTCTGGGTTCTCCGGCTTCCTCCCACACAGTCCAAAAACATGTTGAGGTTAATTGGTAATTCTAAATTGTCTGTAGGTGTGAATGTGAGTGTGCTTGGTTGTCTGTCTCTAAGTATAGCCCTGCAATAGACTAGCAACATGTCCAGGGTGTCCCCCTGCCTCCCTAAGTCAGCTGGGATAGGCTCCAGCCCCCCCGCGACCCTATAGTGAGGATTAAACGGTGTATTGATGATGGATGGATGAACAGAACCTCATCAGGACCAGTATAGACCTTTAGGCTTAACATACCTGCTAACCCATTGATCTCACTTCATAGATCAGCCCTCAGAAAACATCAAAATTAGCCTCTGAGCTGAGATTGGGACATTTTAAACCCAATTTATTTCAAGCAGGGATAGCCAGCTGGCCTGACTCCTGGGACCTGTAATAAGAAGCAAAGTCAGGATATGTTTTATATATCTGTTTTTATAAACCCAACAACCTCAGTCACACTAATGTCAAGCTGATTATCTGATCAGTAAGTCAACCCACACATTAAATTGTTGTTGCTGGCACTAGATAACTAAACATTGACAGAACAAACTATATTCCTAAACCAGTATGAAAAATTGTTATATATAATACATGCTAAAGGCAACACAGCTGCTGCAGTGAAAACAGAGAGAAAAATTAGCAGTATGTATACATTATTAGGCTTATCAGGATCAATACCCCATCATTAAAGCACAAATATATATATGGTTACAATTACAGCTGTGTACTCCAGGAAATGTGTTGCTGACATGTATTCTTGTGACTTGTGAGACCATTTTAGTTTTCTTCTTATTGCTGCAGTCCTGGTGGTATTAAACTTAGGAGCAAGTAGCGAACAAATATTAAACCATAATTCAACCTGGTAAGTAGGGCTACTGCACATCTTAACAACTACAAAGCTTTAGTGCTTTAATCAATCTTTGTTTTAAGGTTTATACCGCTATAGACACAGCAGAGCCCAAAAGTGTCTGCTTGCACTATTTCCCAAAATATTCCTCTTTATTGCACCACAGCAGACTCTTTGTCCGTCAGCTGTTCAATCTGAATCAGTTTTTGTCTTTACTTTTTTAAAGTTTTAACATTGTCAAGTTTTTGAAGCTTACGAGGGTTCTTCTGTGGCGCAACAAACAGAACATACACAGAGTTTACTGGGGCACCTCTTTCATGCTGTATTATTAATGCTGCAGTAAACTTCTGTGGTTTGAACAGTTGCTGTGGTAAACAGGAGGAGTAGGCAGGTGAACTGGGCAGCTCTGAGGCCTCTGTACAACTGCATGAATGTGAAAAAATGCTTTCAGCGCTGCATGAGTAAAAAAAAAAAAAAAAAAAAACGATTGCCGGCACTTGAAAGAAGCCTCCTGAACAGCATCCTGGGAGCTGATGTTAGGGCAATTTGCTGACATTTTCAAAGACCTTTACCAGGCAGGAACCCACATGCTTACCATAATAAAACCCCACTGACCTCAACTGTGCAGACACACAAGAGCTCGCTCAGTTATTGGCACAAATGATGTCTTATGATCTCAACAGGCTTCTGTTTGCACAGCAGAGAAAGACTGTCATTCTAAATTCCTCCTCTGCTGCAATTTTTAAAGAAAACTCTTCTACAGAAGGAAAGCTTGACTGCACAGACTGGGTTTTGGCATTTTCAGTTTCACTTTGAAAAGCTAATGTAGGTTTGTGAACAGATCCCTGTAAACATGTTCAGCTAAAGCCCATGTATCAACCGATGTTTTCGTGCTGAAATCAACTCCTCACTGTTGCTGAACACAGTTTGGGACAGAGTTTGTGGTGTGCTGGCAGAATGTCGCGTGCTGCAGAGCCTCCAGAGACACTTACTGCTTCACTTTGCAGTGCTTCTGTCAGGTTAACCTCATTTGTGTAAGAGATACAGCATTGCTTTGTGCTACTAAGTGCAGATGGGATCATTTTACAGTAACTGTTATGTCTTGAAGTTGAACTGTAATGTATTTGATGGTATATATAATCAAAGTCAGACATGTTACACTAAACACACACCATTCATCAATGAGATTCTTGAACTTTTGAAGATAAGTTGACTGCTCCTGGGCGTTCTGCTGGAGCTTTGTTGCTCAGCATGTTGGATTCAAATCAGGGGACAAACTGGGTCAGATGGTTTCTCTTGTTTTCCTCTTTAACACTCTGAATCCTAAAACCCACCAGCACATTTGACATGCATGTTTTTGTTGTTGTTGTTGTTGTTGTTGTTGTTTTAAAAAATAAAATATCAGAACCAGAAACCTTAAAAACAGAAAGAATTGTTGGATTTACAACTTTCCAACAGTCTGTAAAATGTTACCTCATGTTCTGTCAGAAAAAAGTTTAAATAATTACATTTTGGATACACGAGAAAAAGGATATATAATATTGTTTTTAAAAAATACAATTTCTGTGCTCTGACATATCTGAGAACTCATGACTGACTCTGCTGTGATCAACAGTCATGTGACAAAAATTCAGAGTTTTCAGGTGAACTGTAGGTTGTGTTTACACAGAGCAGAGAAGAAACAATAAGAGAAATAAATGCGGATGGCGAAAAAAAAGAAAAAGAAGTATACAGAGGAGCAAGTCGTTGGAGGATACATTAAGCATAGTGAAATATTTTCCTAGTTTCTAAAACCTCCAGTTTGTAGAGGTTTTAAAACTGTGCATAGTAAAGTATCTGTAGCATGTGGAGCTATAGACCTGGTGAAGTAACCACATCCATGCCAAACATGCTGGGCTCCACTCGATCCAAACATTTTGATTTTAGTTTAATCTGAGCAAAAAATGTGCTGCCTCTGTTCATCATGATGTATAACAAGGTTTCATCTTGTGCTTTGCGAGCAGTGGTTTTCTTCTTGGTTAGAGGTTGACTTGATGCAAAGTTGTTTCTTGTGCCAAGAATTGCATCAGAGGTACCGACACAAGGTTGTCTCAATGTTAAACTGTGCATGTCGTAATTTTTTCAAGTCAGCCACTGCACCATCTATGGCTCCTACTTCACCTGCTAATATCCTTAAGTGTGAGTCTGTTCATGATTACTTTGGTGCAAAGGAAAACTGAACCCTTGTGACAGAAGGAGTTTGTTGGAGCCTCAATTTCATGTAAGATCAATTAAACTAGACCAAATTAAGGAAACCTAAATTCTTCACAATTTGAACATTGATTCAATGTCTCAGTAACGCGACATCTTCTCTCACCAACATGCATTTTGCTGTGTGGCCGCACAAACACTTTTGTGTAAAATTTGTGTATAGTTGAGGTTAAATATGAATTTGGTCAAACATGACTTTCCTCTCAATCCCTGCTTAGTATTTCACTTCATAAGACAATTTGTAGAACATATAGCACAGTAAAATGTATCTATAACTATACATGTCATAAAAGTATTACAGAGTTTTTGTTCACTCTCTTTATAGGCACATGTGACTGATATTAGTTGGATGTTCAGCAAAGACTATTGTGTTACTTTTTCGTGTGTGTAAAAGTCGATAAAGCCTGTGCTGCAACACATTGTTCACACAGGTGCACTTGTAAATAAGTGAATATAAAGAAAATACAAGCTTTTAAGTGTGCATTTTCTTTGTGTTTGTTGCTGTTTTTCTGCATTGATTTCTTGGGGATCCCCCACAGTCACAGGATGCCTGTGTAAATGACACAGCAGCAGCAGAACCACCACTATCAGCCGTTGTCAGAGGTGCAACAATGTTAGTATTTGCATACATTAGACTAAGTCAGCAGGGCTGTTTGCTCACAGATAATGAAGCCAGCAGTGACTCTGGACACCTGTAAAGGCAAGTGGCAACCTAAAAAAGCTCACCTGTGTGACAGTTCAGCTCAGCACCACATTTCAAATGGAAATCTGCCTCAGATAGCAGCCTCATCAGGAGACCAAATACTGACAAGTTGGATCAGTTACAAGCAAACATGCATGTTCCATATACAGTATTTCAGATATCAGAGCGAGCACTGGGATGAGTCTTTTCAAATTCACCAAAAAAAAAAGTTGTTTGGTCATATCTTCTACATTGACACACAGCGGGTGTTTTTCTGTCAGCATCCTCTGTGCCTCCCAGAACTGCTGCAAATCCCTGCAGAGAAATAAATCCATTTTACAATGCGACAGCGCTCTGTTAAAGCGTGATCAGGTTTTGGGAAGCATCGTTAAACCACATATTAAAGTCGTCCTCTTTGTAACCTTTTCAGAGCAAAGTACAACAATAATAAACACAAAAAATATATATGTTTTTGTCATTTGAAAGTTTTATTTTCTACAATCATTTATTGGTAATGCAACAAGTTAACCTGCACTCTGACAGTACTCAGCTCTACTGGGATAATATGGTACTATGAGGTCTGTAAGAAAAGATAGAGTTTGGTCATTAGGAGCTTTGTATGAGAGGTAAACGATTTTAAATTCTATCCTGGATCTTATGAGGAGAATTTAACATGGGAGAAATATTATCTCTCTCGTTGGTTCCTGTCAGAACTCTGGCTGCAGCATTTTGGATCAACAGGAGGTTTTCCAAATTTTTTTGGTAGATCCTGATAATAAGAAATTACAATACTCCAGCTTTGAAGCAACAAATGCAATGACTCCATTGTTATCATCGTTCTAAGACAGGGTGCTCCTGATTTTGTCAATATTGCAGGAAACTTGTTCTATGTGTGAGTTAAAGGGCATGTAGTTAAAATGTAGTCCAAGATTAGCCCCTATGACCTCTACACTTTAGATTAGTAAGTCAGTCGCCTTTTATTTACAAATGAGTTATCAGATCATGATTGTTTTTGTGCTTTGGCAGTCTCCTAATGTACTTTTAATGAGAAAATAACTGTGAATTGCAGCTGAGCTATCCCCAATTAGTCCCTGCAATGTTTAAAATACCCTGAAGTTTGTTGTTATTGTTGCTGGATATCTAGATTTAAAAAAAAGAGTTCTGTCCTTGGCACAATAATAAAGCATTTTCCAGTCTAATCAAGTATCAGTGTGGTGCAGTGGGTCTATGTATCTGTAGCTTTGAGATATTTTATTATATCAGACAAAGTGAACCAGAAAAGCTTATATTGGGCTTTAATAGACTTTTCAGTTCATTAGATACTCGTTTTTGAACATTATTCTTAATTTTATCTGACAAGTTTTGTTTTCTCATTTTATATCTCTATGTTTTATGTTGTTATTTTGCAAGTTTTACTACAGATGTTTATGACTGTAATTTCAGAGTAGATTAGTTCTCTGACTGTGCAGGAGAGAGCTGACTGACACACACACACACACACACACACACACACACATTGCAAACGACAAGTAAAATTAACAATAAATTTCCCATTTCAGACACTTCTTTTCAATAGTGCCTTTGCAGGACATTTGCTGTATAAAATGTGTCCTTGTACCTACAGAAAATCACAATTGCAAGAAATGTAGCACAGTTAAAACTAGATATTTTCTGATGTATCTGTTCGTGGTGGTTTATTTTACATGTGTAGACATGCTTGGAGAGCTAACAGAGTTCTTCTCCATTAAAATTCACTCCAAACTGAAGAACGTTTGTGACGTTATAAAACACCACATTGCTGCGACGCCTTTCTTTCTGTCTGTCTGTTTTTTTTGTTTTTTTTAAAAACTTTTTCAAAACACTCAAAACTGGTTTGGGTTTTAGAAAGTATAAATACTTCTGCGCCTGCGCAGGTCACAGACTGGGAAGCGATCAAATCATGTCATGTGACGATAATATTTTCAAAATAAAACGCTCTAACACGATTTTAAATTAACAAATCTAAAAAATTTAAATATAAAATGGAATAGACGGAAAAAGCGTGTAAATAGGTAAAATTATTGTTTTTTGTACCATTTACTTCTGAAGCAAAACTAACTTCATCCAGGTAGTATTGTTTGTTTTAAAAATGATTAGAATATATTATATTGTATTTATTATAATAATTAGATAGTCTTTCAAATAAACAACTAAATATGTTGTTTGGTCATATCTCCTACACTGACACACAGTAGATATTTTCCTCAGCATAAGACTGATACCAAAAGTGCGTTTAATGCCAGTTCCTTTGTCTTATATTGAAAGTCTGCCGGATATGACCCGGGCTAACTGCAGGAAGCCTTTAGCCGTGAAAGTTCAGCTCGCAGCCTAAACTCCCGGTCGTTGGCTCCTGCAGGAACAGCAGCATGGCTCCGCTGAAGTTCTGCGCGAACATTACATGGTTGTTCACGGAGCTCCCGGACTTCAGCCAGAGGATGTACGCAGCTGCCGCGGCCGGCTTCCAGGCTGTGGAGGCGGCCTGGCTCTACGACTCGGACCTGCAGGAGCTCCAGAGAGCCAGAGAGGCCACCGGGCTGGAGGTGGTGCTCATCAACACCCCGCCAGGTAACGGCAGCTTCTCTGCACCCGACTGGGTCCCTGAGCAGGTGGTAGTTATGCAGGAGGTGGTAATGAGAGGTGTGCTGTGTTGCAGGTAACGTAAAAGCAGGAGATCTGGGTCTTGGAGCGGTTCCTGAAAGAGAAGCAGAGTTCAGACAGAGTCTGGATCTGGCTGTGAAGTATGCTCGAGCTTTGCACTGCAAGAGGTGAGACATCAGCTGATCACTAAAACGGTTTGCTGTCCATTCCTCAAATTAAAGAGTGTCAACGTGTTCATTAATTGTTATACTTGTGCTTACTAAAGAAAAGGCAAAGCAAATGATGGTATGACAGCACCTTTCAAAAACGTAAAGAATTTTTTTGGAGCTGATTATACAGTAAAACATTTTACAGTCACACATTTTAAATGAACGAGTTACTATATTTTAAGAAATACGAATTTTTGATGTGGACATTATGTTCCAACCTGCATTTTTTACAATCTAAATGTAAGTTACATTTTTTTTTTCTATAATGTTATATAACTGCTGCGGAAGTATTTCCCATTTTTCAATCCTTAATGTACAAAATTTTTCCTTTAAGTAACACCAAAAAGTGTTGTTTTACAGTCATATGTTGTAATAACACAAGTGACTTTTTTTTTTTAAATACAGTTTTTTTTTTTACATTAGACATTAAATACAGATTTGACCTTTTTGTTTTTTAACAATCAGTGTGTACATTTTTTTTCTGTGACTTTACAAAATATTTTTTCTAATTTAACAACAGAGATAATCTGTAAAAAACAAAAAAAAGATTTTTTTTCCCCTGATCCCTAATATATATAATGTCTTCCAAATAACAGAAAATGTCTGTAAAATACTTTTTTTCTGATTCAAATACAGTAAAAATAGTGTAAATTTACTGTTGAGTGAATTACTTTTTGTCGATAGATTTAGTTTTTTTGTTTGTTTTTTTTTTTGCCATTTTTTATGGTTAATATGTAAATTAACACATCTTTAAATTAACATTTAAAAAAATTCTTTACAATGTAAATGTACAGGTGTTACTGGAAAATGTTTAATGTGATTCTAATCTATTAAATCTATCTCTAAATCTATTGCACAGTTCAAAGTTGTGAATTGCCATAGCCAATGTGTCTCACTCATTACACACTTCATGTCACACTTTACTCTGCTGATAACAGCTGCATCACACAAAATTAGAGGAAACAATATGAGTCAGTATACAGGCTGAGGCCGGAGTCCTTATGATCAGCACATTAAGACTCTGGGTTAATCATGCCATCCATGAATTAGAAATACTGCCAAAGTCAAATCATTGTTTGCCAGAAACATTGTTGAAACAGTTTCTCCACACCCTCATTTTCCCCCACCTGGACTATTGTAACTAACTGTTCACTTACCTGAACAATGCAGCAATCATCCGTGTATAGCTGATTCAAAATGCAGCGGCAAGATCACTCAGAAACACATCATTCCATTCGTGGCTGAATTACTCTGGCTCCCTATTCAGTACAAAATTCAATTTAAGATTCTCTTGATTACTTTTGAATCTCTACATAGTCAGGCTCTGTCCTTAATAAGTTGTGCTGCGCCTAGACCTGGATGTTTAGTAATGCCACTGCAGTTTTGACAAATAAAGTTTCTAATAATGATAATAACAATAATAGTTACAGTATTATGAGTAGTAATGGTATAAAAGTCATCTGACTGGCTGCATCGCACAAGTAAGAACTGGTCAACACTGAGTGATAACGGTTAAACAGTTCCCCTTTAATTAAGCATGTAAAACATAAATAGTCATTTCACAAAATCTTTGTGTTTTATGGAGTTTCTGTTGTCCTTAATTTTGTCAAGTTCTTCAGTGTTACAGCAAACATGTATATCGGTTCTTAGTCTCATTGATTACTAATAATTGGTATTGATATCAGTCCTGAAAAACCATATCCATCAACCCTTACTTTTAGCTCAGTGTTTTAGTTTTACAGCCTCAAGGTAACCTATTCGGTTCACTCTCATCAACCTTCTCCAGCAGCAGCAGGCAGCTGTGATCAGTGGAAAGATTGTTTTTATTATAATTACTGTAAGTCATAATTTGAGCGAGCAGGAATAGCGAGGTGCTAGAACCCAGAGAATGGAGCTTTGAGGAACTCCGTGTGTTATTTTTCTGTTTGCTCAGATCAACACAAAGTCGGCTCTATCCTGCAGGTGGGATATGTTTTTTTGTTTTTTTTTTTCTTCCCACTGTAGACATTTTGACATGTCGCAGCAGGAAAAGCTCAGGTGTGAATAATAAAATCCATTTGTTTCATGCTGACTCACTGTCAGGGTTACCGGGACACCGGAATAGAACAGAGCCATCAATACTAACACCTACGATGACAAGACAATATGTCCTCTGTGAAAAATGTATTTTCAGACTCGGGACTGTGCCAGAGAGTTGTTCCCAGCTCCACTAATCTCTATCAAATCAGCTGCAGTGTCAAGATCTTCACACAACTTGCGCTAATTAGTTTGAAAATAGTGATTTCATGTCATTTGACAGACAGATTGTAATTTAAAATGTTTCAGAGCAGCAGTAGGGGAAGCAGTGTGTCAGCCTGTCCATGTTCCCTGGTCAGGATCCATCTGATGGCAGGGAGGTTTCCTGAGGACTCTGACCGAACGGCGGTTGCCAAGAACATGGAGGCCGTCTTTGTGCAGAACCTGAGCTATGCTGCTGACGTCCTCGCTAAGGTGGGAAACCGTGTCACCTAACAGCATGAATATACTGTAGTAAAGTAGCTCTTAGGCTTTTTATAGGTGCAGTTAAACGCAGTAATCTCAAAAATGTTCATTCTCAAAAAGCACAATAAAAGCAAATATGTTACGTTAAACTTTCTGAACCCCAAAATCCACCAGCGGGTTTGGAAGGCCTGTTATCTTTAAAAAAAAAAAAGAAGCTAAAATTGCACAGCTCATCAGCCAGAAACTGTAAAATCAGAAAGAATCGATAGATGTTTAGACACTAATCATGTGTGACATTCAATTTAGTTGGAAAATTAACCAAGTCTAAAGGCCAATATGCCAAAAAAAAAAACATTTGCTCAAGATCCAGAAAAAAAAAACTCACTAAGAAATAATCTGCACACCGCATTTGAGAAACCAAAATTCAGGGACTATTCTGGTAAACTACATGCTGTTTAGACCAGAGATTCTCAACTGGTCTCACCCTGGGATCCACATTTTCCTATGATCATTAAGTTGCGACCCAATTTTTTTAGAATTCAATATTCAATATATTTTCCTGTGCAACATGCATTTCAGAGCATATAACCATGCATAGTAACTGGACCATGACAACTGCATGTACAAAACTGCACAAAATAAATAAGGGCACAAAACAACATATTTTCACTCCATTTTGAGCAAATTAATAAGAAACTAAGGAGGACAGTGACAACTGCATATACAGAAGTGAATAAAATAAATATCAAAACTACTCAAAAATAAAGTTTTGGTCTAATCAGGTCATTTGTTGAAGGTAATGAGACAGTTGGACACGTCCTCTACTCTTGATTAGAGTTTCAAAGTCTGGGGTGACAGTAGACAGAGCTACTCTCAGATCATACTCAGTGTCCAACCTGCTCCTCTGCTGTGACCTGAGCTGGACCAAGGTAGAGAAGACACTTTCACACAAACAGGTTGAGCTGAATGGTAAGATTGTTTTAGCTGCAGGAGTGGCGAGGGATGAATACTCAGCCACCACATCGCTGCACCAGAAGTGGGAAAGGCTTACCTCCCCAAATCTCTCTTTCAGCGTCTGATCACATGACAGCTCCACCAGCTGATGCTCTCGTGCGAGCCACATTTCGTTGTCAAACAGTACAGGGAGTTAGTCTCAGACAGAAATGTGGCGATTTCTTATTTAAGTTAATAAAAGCGTGACAGCACCTTGCCCCTCGACAGCCAGCGGACTTCTGGTTGCGCGCAGGCTCCAATGGGCTGGAAGTGGCGGGACACACAGGCAGCTTTTGGCTACTTCTAGCTACTTCTAGCAGTGAAAAATGAGCCCACAATGAGTAAAAATGTGACAGGTACAACAACTACCCAAAAACTACTTGGACTTCAGACACTAACCAAGCACACTGACTTTGCATGGAGATGGTGAGGTGTTCCACTTGAGCCTTGTTCATTGTCTCCAACCCAGAGTCCTTGTTTTTAAGTTACCCCAGCACTGAAATGGAGTCTGATGGTATGCAGCCACAGGGGAATTTTTGGGTATGAAGGGTTGCTTCCCAGTATCGGACGTTTAATGGGTGCCCAATACAGGCTACACCCTCCTACAACAACACTAGTTCACCTGACTGGATGTGTTGCTCTTGGGCTTCAAACCTGAAGGCTTGGAGGCTTGTCTGGAAACTTTCTCTTGTGAAAGCAGCTCACTGAAATGAGTTCCTGAAAATAGTGCAGCTGCTGAATCTGACTTTATTTTAGCTTTTAAAACAGTTGGTTTAAAAGTTATTTTCCAGTGATGACAAGTCATGGTGGACGCCCCTCATTTGCATGAAGTAGCCTCCATCTCAGCTTTATACAGATGAGCAGCGGCCAACATGACACCTCATCTCTTGCAACGCAACGCTACCGGAATGCATTGCATGCCTGCTTTCTTAGGCAGTCACTGGGAAGCATTAAAAAGACAGATCCTGTGAAAATGTAGATTCCGGAGGTTTGTCTAAATAATGTTATGGGGAGCTGCGCCCACATACTCCCAGCTTGCGCCCTCTTACCAAAATGCCGACTGACCCTAGTAACACTTGGGCCATGTTCTTACATGCTGCCGCACAACATGCAATCTTCACGAAAACAATCTTCTCGGCCGTGAAAATATCCCAGCACCATCACAAGACAATGTATCTGATCATCAAAAACGTTAGAATGACTCCATGCCGAGGTGCCATATTGTTTTGGTGTTAGCTGCTCTCCCGAGATTTCATATAGGTTACATGCAAGGTCAGCTGACCTACACAGCGAGATTTCTCAAGACTGAATGACCTTTCACCTACTGGCGCAGGAGCTTTGACAGAAAAGGTCACGTCGCGAGCTGTTTTTCTTGACGCTTGGGCATTGAAAGATGTCATTCTGCGTCACAAAACGGAAGAAGGCAAAAGTCTGTCCGGGGTAGAAGAAGATGACTTCTTTTTTCTGCCACAAATCGGATAAAGATGGCCAGTAGTAGTAGTACTTGTCATGTTTTCATTTACAGAGTACAGTTGTATTACAATTCCAACCAAACAACAATTGCTCAACAACAATTGCTGACATAGCCTCAGAATGTCCCATTTAAGCTTCAATTTTTCAAAGGCTTCGCACCACAGAAGAGGGGGCAACCCCCTCCCCCTTCCGCACCATCCCCCCACTGGTCGCTTTGCGTCCTCAACGCGGTGTGCTCTCTCATACAATTTTTTTTCCTAGAAAAATCCCTGGATTCACAGAGACAGGTTGATATAAACGGGAAAGGTTTTTTTTAGTCATCTGTATTCACCTGCACTAATATATCCAGAACTCAGCCAGAGGCTTCTCCACAAACCTTTGCCTCAGCTGCGACATCAATCAATGACTTTCCAGTTCGGTTGGCGTTCCTGTCAACTTTGTCACTTTCCAATCCACTCCTCCGTACAGACATCGGCTGCTCTCTCTGAAATACCCCGAAAAGTGCATGTGCATCCGCCGAGATGAGCCCTGACACTGACCTGCACGTCGGCTTTTGACACATCGTCCTCGCTCTGAAAATCATCCAATTATGAAGCATCAAAGTGTTAGGAGCACTTCAGCCTGCCTGTAGTGTGGGCTGCCTGGCTGGACTTCTCTGTAGGCTACAAGGATATTGTAGTATTTACTATAGTTGCTCCACTGTGTGTCCCACATCTCTTCATGTGACTGGAGTTACTCCAGAAGAGTGTAACTGAAATAACTGATTCTAATGAAAGAACTGCCAGTGGTAATCTGAATGTTCCTCACAGGAAGGAATCACTGGATTGATTGAACCAATCAACACAAGGATTACAGACCCCAGGTACTTTCTGGACTCTCCACATCAGGGTAAGACAACAACCTCGACCACTGACATGAACAACACAATGACTTGTTACTGCTCTTCAGTCAAATGAGGCAACAACTCTCGAAATGATAAAATTCTGTTGTTGTACATTTGTCTCTGTGGGACACCTGCAAACATTGCATCATTAAAACTAAGTTTGAGTTTTTTTTGTCTGTTATTCATCTTCGAGAGGCAGAGTAATCCGGTGAGCATAAGGATCAGAGGTGCTGAAGCTCAGTTTGTCTGCACATGGAAGCTGCCCATTTTGAACAGGTTTATTTAGGTTTTTCTGAGGAATATTTTAGAAAATTTAGACTTAGTTGGGACTCCAAATAAGAGAATTACATTAGGTCCAGCAAGAAGGTCGTTGGTTCGCGTCCCGCTGGGGGCACCCGGGATCTCTCTGCGTGGAGTTTGCATGTTCTCCCCGTGCAGTGTGGGTTCTCTCCGGGTTCTCCGGCTTCCTCCCACACAGTCCAAAAACATGTTGAGGTTAATTGGTGATTCTAAATTGTCTGTAGGTGTGAATGTGAGTGTGCTTGGTTGTCTGTCTCTAAGTGTAGCCCTGTGATAGACTGGCGACCTGTCCAGGGTGTCCCCTGCCTTCGCCCTGAGTCAGCTCGGCTAGGCTCCAGCCCCCCGTGACCCTAGTGAGGATTAAGCGGTGTATAGAAAATGGATGGATGGGCATTAGGTCCATCTGACTCAAAGCACAAAATTGTGAAAAAATGTTGTATTGGGAAAACTTAAACTTATGACAATGTATCAGGGCAATTGTAGGTAAACACAAAATTTGCAGAACCATGAAAGGAGGGTAATAGTTTTTGAAAAACTTAAAAACTACTTCATAGTACCAAGTCCATTTTAAAAACAAGCTAGCTCTAGCAAAACACTACAGCAGTCACCTGAGCTTTCCTAGTCAGCCCTGCTAAGGCAATTACTATAGTAAAATATCTTACTCTTTTCTCAAAGAGCCAGGGTTTATGTAAAGGACCCAACATTTATAATTGTGCAGAAACATTTTAAACCTTATTTTGGTGATTACACATTACACTGACCAGGTCTTGTTAGAATGTAATAACTGCTCTGGGTGTTACCAAGATGGTGACTGGTGAGATTTACTAAAAAGGAAATACTTGTAATTTTAGCCCAGAATCAGAATACCTGGTCTTTGAAGAGATGTTGCTGTGAACTGGGCCTATTCAGAAGAAAACAGCATACTGATGTGGATAAGGTGATGTCCTGGTGAAGGGCTCACTAACAGGTGGCAATCCAAGTTTACCAGCAGCATCTGAAGCAGTGTGGTTCCTTGATGAAAAAAAAAAACAAGCAGTTTTGTACTTGTTTTTTCCTCTTTCATTTTTGAAATTATTTGAATATTCCCCTGCCCTGTGATTTATTTATTTTTACCTACAAAGCCTCATACAAACATGCATTAAATAACTGAAATTGTTGTGAGGCAGCATTTAAAGCAAACAGGACTTTGGCAACTTTAATCCTTGTGTGCAACATAGATGCCATTTCTAGTTGAGCAGTTTCCAGATGTAACTTTTAGCCTTCTGATTGTCCCATCGGATGTGAATGTGTGAATAGGATGAAATAAGATGTCACCATGTTCTTTCAGTCGAAGTCATTTTGTCATCAATGCCAGTTTATGTAAGGTGTCTGTTACAATGAGGGGTTCTATGTTTAATGGTGCCTCCTCAGCTGAGGTGATACCGTAAGTGTGTCCTATTTGTAGCACTTGTCATGAGTAAATTGCCTCCTTTGTAGCAGTTTGTAATGTCCGGCTTCTTGTCACTCATTATGTCGGAGATGATTTTTTTCCCCTGATTTTTCTGTCTGCAGCCGCTGCAATACTGGAGAAGGTTGGAAAGCCAAACATCAAGCTGCAAATGGTAGGTATTTTGGAAATTTGTCTTCAATGGAGAAAATAAAAGGAATATCTTGACTTGATATCTGTTTCAGGACGTCTTTCACTGGCAGATAATGGATGGAAACCTGACACAAAACATACAGAAATATTTCCCCATAATTGGTAAGTAAGATGGGAACAAGTTATCAAATTAATACAACATACAAATGAAAATGTTCATACCTGTGAACGTAGCTTGGAAAACTTTGCCTGCGGTGCCAATTCGATAAAAATGATATCAATTATTGGCCTCAAATCAGGCATCTCTTACAGCTGCGCAGAGTATTATCACTTACACTTCCTAGCGATGAAACTTTGGATGAAACGACAACTCTGCATGTTTTTCTCACACCGTGACATTTTGATTTGAAGAATCATCACAAGCACATGGACTTAACAGTCTACTTACTTTGATGCACTAAAGAAGAAATCCACTTTATTCCAACTTGATATATTTCCTGTTTTTCTAAGCATCTTGCAAACTTTGCACTCTTCGCTTCTGTTGTAGAGCTTGAGAGAATATACGTCTAGTAGAGGGTGATTAACATGAGCTCTTTGCAGCTTTTCAAAGACAGAGAGTCCAGCTTTTGATGGTGATAAAGATGAAAACAGACTGAGAAGAAGTGTTGTCATGTTCCTCAGGTCACGTTCAGATCGCTCAGGTTCCAGGCAGGAATGAGCCTGACAGCGCTGGAGAGCTCAACTACAGCTACCTTTTCAAAACGCTGGAGACCCACGGCTACCAGGGATACATTGGCTGTGAATACAAGCCGCTCAGTAAGGGTTTGTAATGTTTTGGTAATTTTGGTGCTCATTTAGAAAACAGCAGTTAATTATGCTTCCCCCCCCCCACTGCAGGCTCCACAGCGGAGGGTCTGGGTTGGATAAAACAGCACTTGACAAGCAAAAAGAGCTGAGCACAAAGCAGACAAAGTGTTCAGGTACTCCACCTGGTGTCACTCTGTTTTTGTTTACTCTGTGCCTTTAAAATATGTCACCCTCTTTGAATTGACTCAACAGTGTTTCTGTCAGAACTCAGAGTGAATAAACGTATTTCTTCCTTCTAATCATTGCCGCAACTCACACACATTTGTTCTTTTTTCAGTTGTGCATTCATTTCAGGACTAAACTAGCCTAATTAGCACAGACATAAGGCTAAAAGCTCCGTTAGTTAGCTGCTTATTTGTTCGGTGACAGCAGTGATTCAGTCCAGCAGAGATGTTCTCCTTCCGTTCAATAAAGCTCTGCAGCGTATTAATGTATGTCCCTGCTAATACACAGAGAAAGTCAGATCACAGAGGCTCTGATCATATTTTGATTAATCGTTCAGCTGGACTCAGAGTTGGAGGCCATTGATGCACCAAATCATTTCTTCTCATCCTGGTTAGCTTTGGTGTTCAGTACACAGCTCATTAGTGTTCATCTTCCTGGCCCTCATTGGTTGCTAGACTTCACACTGGGATGATTTCATGCACAAATAATAACAGCAGCTTTTGTAGAGTTTAGGAAAGATAAAATCTTTGTGGTTTAAAAATCTATAATATGAAAGCAATAATTACCTTTGTTAGAAGCACTGGTGTTCTGTTCTGAAACAGATTCAAACTAAACCAAAACCTGCAGTGCCTTTTAAAAGTGTTCACCTCCCTCAGAGGTTTTCCCTTTTAATTCCTTTTCAAAACTGAACCATTATTAATCAAGCTTTTTTTTGACAATTATAAAAAAAGGATTCTTTCATGTCAAAGTGAAAACAGATTTGTACGAAATGTCATGTTTTCATTTACAGAGTACAGTTGTATTACAATTCTAACCAAACAACAATTGCTCAACAGTTGATAATGTCTTGATTTCTGAAGTTTCATGAGCTAAAATTTCTCTCTGACATAGCCTCAGAATGTCACATTTAAGCTTCAATTTTTCAAAGACACGTAATGTCATTTACTAAAGATATAAAACACAAAATAAATGATAGCATAAAAATGTATCCCCTTTACACTGTTCAACACAGGTGCAGCCTATAAGTCATACAATTTCTTTACTTTGACATGAAAGGGTTTTCCCCGAAAATCCTAACCCAAAAAAAGGCGCATTTGAGGATTCTGTGTTGAAATGCAGTAAAAGGAGAACACTTCCAAGAGGACTTAATACCTTTATGGGCACTGTAAATGTTGGAACCAAATATATAAAATCTAGTTTCAATCTAAGTCTGTACCAAGATGTAGCTACATTTCTTACTCTACACATGTGTTGAAATGACAAATTCTCATCTAAATGTCATTGACTGATCATACACCAATCAGCCTTGACGTGAAAATCACCTGTTACATATTGTGTAGATCCCCTTGTGCCAAAACAGTTCTGATCTGTCGAGGCCTGAACTCCACAGACCTCTGAAGGTGTTTGTGGTATCACCAAGAGGTTAATCGCAGATTCTTTAAATCCTGGAAGTTGAGCCTCCATGCATGTTTTTTTTTTTTTTACAGAACCACTTATGAACTGTACAAATTTTATTACATAGCCTATTTTATCAAGTTAAAAGATACTACTTTGAACTTTTTACTGTGAAATCAAAATTTGGATAATTATACAAGAGGGCCCGTATGATTGTTTTCTTTTATTGTTTTCATGTAAGATCATAATTAAACTGATATCTTTTTCCCATAACAAAGGAATCTGTTTTAAGTTTTGTCTTTCGGGTGAACTTCTTCAACTGAATACCTCTGCAGGTTTTATTTTGAAGACTTTTTCTGCCTGAAGCTGCAGAAAAACCTCCAAAGGACCTCAGCTGAGAACTAAAAAATTCTGTCTTCATTTATTGTGCAGGTTTATTTCCCTTTAATTGTGAGACTTTACTTCATCTCAAATGTAAAAACAATTCAGCAGATTGTCATTCATCCTACTCTTTATTTAACATTTTACATACTGTATAAAGTGTTCTGTGTATATACACAATATACATCTTACAGTTAGTGCAGTGTTTATCTTACAGTGACAGAACGCTCAGGGCTAACTTGTTACAGTTCACATTTTGCATGATGAATATCCAGTGTTTAACATTCAGGCTGAGCTCCATAAAAAAGCCCAAACATGTAAAATTGTGTCGACCTCTAAGGCTGCTGAATATGTCAGTAATGAAGGTACTGCAGTGGATATCATGTTTAACAGTGCCGTGTCGGGCTGCTTGGTGCCCTATTCCAAACTGAGGTATGATTACCAGCCGCACTGTTTCAGAAAACACGAGTCAAACTCGTCACCCCCAACATGCTTTGGAAACACTCGGCGCTGATGACATGTGGCATGCTATTATGCAAATCACCAAAGTTAATGTGACCCATTTTCTTGCTTATGAAAGGCAATTTTTGTCACTTTTCTCTGAACAGGCACTTTCACTGCACAACAACAGGCATGTGTTTCCACAGATGTCTTGTGCAGAGCCGATGGAACAACAACAGCATCACGTCACAAGTTTGGGAACGAAAAAAAAGGGGGAAGGGGGGAAACAAACAGAGGAAGGCACTTCAGGGCACCACACATGGCAGTGGGGTTCAAGTGGTTTGACACGTTTGAAAATTAAACATAAAAGCCTTCATATCGAGGACACGACACCTCAGCTGTCTCTTGCTCTTAAAAAACACTGATGTGGTGTGAAGAGCTAGCTAAATGCTATCAAAGGCACAAGATCCAAGATGACTCCGACCCTCTGTTGACGGAGTTTTAAACTTGTGCAGTTAGATCATCAGAGGTGTACCGTCACTGGCTCACGACTGACTTTGAGCATGAAGCATCAGATTTTGCAAGTCCAAACTGCTGACATTCATGTGGGGTGTTTTTCTGTCGCAGATAAGGAGAGAGAAACAGTAAAAAGCAATGTCTTCTTCATTGATACAAATGTTTCAGAGCGGAGCACAGAACTCTGGGGGATTCTTCCACTTCCCCCTCCACTACCGTGGAGGCTCATGGGACGCCTTCCTCCAGCTCAGAGTGATGCGTCTGTCAGTCAAAGGCTCAGTGTTACAGGTCCTCAGGAAGACCTGATCCCTGCAAACCTCGAGGATGCCTTGTCTGGACTTCTTAGGTTGAGGCCAAACCAGATGGCAGCAAGTCTCTAAGCTGAGCAAGACTTTGATAACACAAGCTGCACGTTCAGTGAGCCAATCAAACACTGGAAATGACTGAATGTGTCAACTTACATTGCACCTGTTAAAGAGGCTTAAGGGTTCCCCCAGGACCTGGTTAGTGGAGGCAGTCGGCTATGCTGCCCCTCCCTTGACTTCCCAACTTGTGAAAACTCAACAGAAAGATGTGCTGTGATTATCACCTGAATCCCATCCTGATGCATCCTGTCTTTTTATCAGTGTAGTCACGTGGTGGTGTTTAAAATGATAACCTGTCTCATGAAATACTTGCTGGATAAAATAGAGCAGACACTGTGCGGACTTGGCCCCAATTCAACTCTTATCGATCGCCTATGAGTTATTTTAAAATCAGATACTTGACGTTGTTGATATCACATTGCCTGATTAACTGAACTTTCAGCAATTTGGCTGCTGGATGATCATTTGGATTTCTGTCAGGTTAGAGGTTTTGGTGAGCTGTCTGCAGTTTGATTTCCCACTTGGCTAGCAAAGATCAAAGATCTCCGACAAATGGTAGTGAGCTCGTTTAACCCTCTGAACCCCAAGCAGTTTCTGGGCTTCTGACTTTCTTTGCTTCTGTCACATTTTTACACAGTGTGGGCTCATATTTCACTACAATATAAAGTCCTGCGACTGGAAACAACAGAGCCATAGATAGAAATAGAGAAAACTATAAAATGCCATTTGTTCAGTATGGACAGTTATAATGCTATGAATCATAAAAAAAAGAATGACTAATTTCTTTAAATGTTCATTTTAAAGAAACTGAAAAGACCTGGAATCAACATGGATAATATTTTACCAAGCACCCACAATACTGGAAGAACTATGGTGACTCTACACTGCATGGATATTTAACAATGTACTTTTTATTAACCTACTAACCTCAAACTAGCTGCTTTTTACACTACTTTGCACATAAAATCTAGAAGGCTTCTATGTATACTGTTTATGATCCATGCTGCAGTTATTTAATTGATGAAATGTAATTTATTTTCCTCTCAGATAACATGCCTTTCAAACCTGCCAGTGGAGTTTGGGCTTCAGAGGGTTAAGCATTACTTTGCATGTTCTGGCTTTTGAATAGCAGAATAACATAAAGCATTCTGCCTTTCTCTCCCTTTGAAGACTGTAGTCTTTCAATGAACTTCATTGGAATTGTGAGCACACAGAAGTGAATGGGATTTCTAGACTAATTTTCAGTGTGAGCTCCATGTGGGTCAGTAGATTTGTACATTATGGGCAGAAATGTAACAGGACCTGTTATAAGCTGCTTATATAACGTGATAAAAATGCATTTTGTGAGTGTGAGACATTTATAAAAACGATGTCTGCTCGGTTTTATGTGGCAACTCTGATCACTTTCCTTTAAGTATAATATCTGAAGCACATATATCAGAGATTTAAGGCTGATTATAAACTAGCAAATGAAGACTTTTTGCACAGCAGTTATGAGATACTTAGTTTTAGTTTGGGGCGATTTGAGCAAAGAACTCTACGCCAGTTCTAGGAGAGAAAAAGAACCGGAAGCAACTCACAAAGTTGGTTTCTGTCACGTCCATTTCGGGTGGACACAGACTGTGGCATAAATACAGTAGTGTTGCTGACCAGCATGATGCTCCTCCAGCACCAGAGTGCTGGAGAGTTGTGTAGCTGGGAGAACACCTGGCAAGAGGGTTTCCTCCAAATGAACCCTCTCTAGAACTTCTTGCTCTCTGTGTCCCTGTGTTATGACATGAGTCGAGGTAGGTCCAGCTCTACAACAGTCCTGTCCAGAGGTTGTAGCAGGCGGTGTTGATGACAGACTCCAGGTGGTGGTACATGGACACCAGCTGAGGAGGAGGGCTGCCGCTGGCCTGTGGCTGTGTTGGCAGCGGCTCCCGAAACACAACCTTTAAACTCTGCGGGAGAAAGCAAATGTAAAAAAAAAAAAAAAATGGAGAAAAACCATGACCAGAATTACTACCTCGTGGCTGTTTGTCTCTGCCAATCAGGCAACTTACCGTTTACGTTGTCATCTATCCAGACTGACATAGTATCTGATGTGAAGACTTTGACAGAATTTTAAAAACCCTGTTAATGTCTGTAGATTCTCAGCATTCCAAGTAATTGTAATCCTAAGTCCTTTACTGGAAGGCAGCTGGACTCTTTCTTTTTTGGTTCTAGAAAACTTTTCACCTCTCATCCAAGAGGCTTCCTCAGTTCTGACTGATAGGGATTCCCAGGAATTTTTTCTTGACCCCACTTCACATGACAAATGGCCCAATACCAACCCAACAATCACATGCCCTGACGTGTGAATGGTGGTGAAATATTCTGGGTACAAGTCTCTATTTAGAGATGTGTTTAGTTTGTTAAAAAATATCCTGGTGCAGCTCAGAGCCAGCAACACTGGCTCACCCTGGATAAAAGGATAAAACAGCCAAACACAAATCACGAGCCAAGTTGTATATGCAACACAATGCAGCGAGGAGTGCACACATCTACACATAAGGGAGACTAAACAACCCCTCCAGAAGTGCATGACACAACACTGGATAGCCAGCTCCTCAGGACAACACTCGGCAGTCCACCTGCATCTGACGGATAAGGGACACTACTTTGAACACAACAATGTCCACATTCTGGACAGAGATGACTTGACAGTTTGAGAGGAGTGAAGGAAAACATTATTTATTAAACTGTAACAGCCATCTATGAACAGAGGAGGAGGTCTATGATGCTACAAATCAGGTAAACAGTCTCGAGGTCTCAACCCAAACAGCTTCAACACCATTAACACCTTGAGTGATCCCTCTCCAGGAAGTTTCACAACTATTCACACCTCCAGGCATGTGAGCCTTATGCTGTTAACAGTCCATTAGCCATGTGATCTTGGGGTAAGAATAAATTCCTGGGACTACCTCACCTCAATAAAATTGTCTGAATCTGAATAACTTCCTCATTTTATCTTTTTAGACTTGTGTGAAATCAGGTCATAATAAGCGTATGAATTCCTTATGTTCAGTTCTGAACAACAAAAAGTGTCAAAAACAAAAAACATCAAGGCGTGTAAGAGATATCATATTCATATTCAAACATAATGCCTACAGCCTCGGCAGTTGCCGGTGCGACACTATAATAAATCATATCAGTGTGATAACTTACAGTTTTTCCAGCTTGGGTGTCCAGAAAGACCAGAACAAAGCAGTCAGTGAACTTCTGGTTAAGAACAGCCTGAAACAAGACAAGGATTAAGAATAACTTCACATTTTTAAAACCCAAATTGCCTATTTCCAAAGATATTAAACATCAAGCACTCATATCGATAATTTGCTACTAACTGCTACTTACTGTATGGTATTGCTGGCATTTCTTTGCCTGTTCCTGTGTGGATGTTGCGTCACATTTACAACTAAAATGTGCATCAACTCATAATGAGGGAACCTCCTGGATACCGTGTTACTGTCTAACACTACGGTTATAGTATGGCCACTGGAAATACAGCAAATTTGTAGGATAAGTCTGGTTGTACTTGTCATAAAATCCTATGTGAAGTCAGTCTAAAGTGCTGGATGGAGGCTCTGGATCTAAAAAGTGAAGCTTGTTGCAAAAAGAAATCTGATTGTACAGATGTCTATGAGAAAATGATGTGACTTATCATTTGATTTATTACACCAGTAAACATTTTCCTAATGAGTTTTTGTAAACACAGCAATCTTATATTTAATACAATGACTGAGACAAGTAATATGTTGACTACAGTAATGTAACTGAAAATAATTGTTCCTCTATATACACTTAAATAATGTAAAAACCAAAGAAGTGCTACTTTTCAAGATTCCACTAAAATACAACCACTAACAATGGGTACATGTCTCCTTCTTCTGTCATTCTCCCTGCTGTTTCTGTTTGTGCTTCATTTACCCTCGTTCAACTGAGCAGTGAACTAAAGAGCATCTTCTCACCAGATACTGGATGCCGTTGTCGTCGAAGTGTCTGCAGCTCTGGGGGAAGCGGTTCAGCAGGACTTTGATCAGACTCTGGTACCAGGCTGGACTCATGGTCAAGAAACAGTCCTGCAGTAACACATCACACTGCCATTACAACAACCTGCCAGCCATTAGCCATAAATGCTATATATTAGATTAATGTTTTTTTAATGACTCTGCTTCCTGTTCCATAAATAAAATCTCTTGACATGGTGTTATCTGCTGGCATGGTTGCATGATATCAGCTGACATTTTGATTCCTACGCTGATGGATATCTGCTCCATTGGTTACTACGGTTGATCGACATGAAAACGAGAGCCTGACTGCAGTACAATAAGACTAACAGTAAAAACAAGAAATCATAGACGTTTGAAGCCTGCCGTTAAAGGTATTTAAACAGAAATTTCCCAGATATTGTTCTGCACTGAACAAACAGTATTTTGACCCTCAGTGGCAGAGTTTTTGTTTATTTTATTCTGTCTATACACTTTTTTTTAGTGACAGTAACAGAAACTCTCAGAATAGCCACCAAATTCGTGTGTTTCTGGTTGGTCAGAACTACTTGTTTGAATGGGGTGTAGTTAAAATGGATCCATGTGGCATTAATGGCTGCAGAGAAATGATTCTACAAGTTTTTCCGGAAAAAATGTAGCAAAGGGATGTAACTCCACTTCTATGAGTACTTGCTTAGCTCTTCAATCTTCAATAATAATTGAGAAACAGTAGCAGAGACTGGTAGCAGCCATCTTAAGTGGTCCGATACTGTGAAAACTCACAAGTCATAGACATGAGGCTCTTTCAGTCATGACCTTCTTTTCAACATAAACACAGCATTATGTCTTCTATGACCTGGATAGCAATGAGTTGTAACAAAAAACATTGCTGTAAAAAAAGTGTGTGTGAGTAAGAGAACATAAGGGAAGGGAAAGAAGGGAAGGGGGTGTTGGGCAGTGAACACCTGGACTTGAAACAGAATGTTCAGAACTTGACTGGAAATGTTTTGGTCTTGACTTGGGACTAAAGTTGTAATTTATTGGTCTTGACTTTGGAGTAAATTTGGGATTTATTGGTCTTAAAATGGAGCTCATGGTAGGATTTATTGGTCTGGACTTGAGACACAGGTTGGGATTTAAAAGCCTTTGACTTAGGACAAAAGTTGGGATTTAATGGTCTTGACTTGGGACCAGAGCTGGGATTTAATGGTTTCAACCTGGGACTTAAAAAACCTGTTCTGCTGTGACTTGAAAACAGTGACTGTGTACCACAAATACATGTAATATAGTGAGTTGGAAAACTGTGATGAATAAGGTGGGTCATAATTTTAAGTGTTTATTTGCATTACGTTTAGGTGGAAGTCTTACCAGCTGCGGGTCGATCTCCGCCACCGATCGGCTCTGCACTGCCTCTAGCAGCTCCTCCAGCTCACTGAATGACAGTTTGGCCAGCTTTAGTTTGTCCAGGGCCACGTGCTCTCCATGAAACAACCTCCTCCACAGGTTATCCCTGCGGCAGTGACCCATGGCCTGCTCCACGCTGGTCTGGATCTGTCTGCGGGCCGACGCCACCTCGTTATTGAGCAGCGGGAACAAAGGGGAGGCGTAGAGCAAACCCTGAGCCTCTGGTCCACCGCCAGCCAGAGGATAAAACTCATTGCCGTCGCTCGGGGCCAAGGAGGCTGCAGCTTCTGAGGAAGTTTCCTCCCAGAGGTCCTGCTCAGAGCCATGTGACCCAGAGGCTTCTGCTCGATCTTGGGATAGCCGCCCACCCAGCTCAGCCGGATCACGGTGGATCTGAGGAAGCTTCTTGAAGCGGCGCATGTCAGCGGTGAGGCGGGGGAACAGCTCTCTCTGACTTGTCATGATCACATAGAACCGCAACCTATGCATGAAGGTTGAAAATTATTTTATTTCAAAAACGGGATGGGATTCTTGATACCAGGAGTTTGTCAGATACCGCAGATGATTTCAGCTAATCACAAATGTATCTTTGATGAAGCACTGACTCACTGCTGCAATAACTTTAGCCAGCATCAGATACTGGACAAATACGGCTGTATTTGTTTATTTCATTTGTGACAGGCAGAATATGTTTCTCTTTTCCATTTAAGTCTTCAATACACATGTTTAGCCATCAAAGTCTAAGATTTATGACTATTATTACCTGTCTGATGTTTAATATTGTTCATTTTACACTTTATTTTCTTTAATCTTTTCGTTCATATCTCCTTACCTCAGCAAATGCCTCTCTCCATCTGACTGCTCTTCAAATGGCGCAGCATTATGACACACCACCAGCGACACGTCAAAGTCATCGTGGTGGTGCAGGCCCTCCAGATCCTTGTAGGAGCCCGAACTAAAGCAGTGAAGAACAAAGAGAATGTTGGACTGAAGCAGCTCCTGGGAAGACAGCAGATGTATTCTTGGATCGGGGTATATTTTCACCTGTTCCACAGAGCCACCAGCGCGTATTCATGCATCTCAGGCATCCCCTTCTTGTTGTCAGTGGCGACTGCAGCCTTGGACATGCGGAGCGGCTTCATGCTGTACGTGCTGGCGTGGTCAGTGATGTAGTTGTAGAGCTGGTGAGCCGTTATCATTCCCGTGGAGATGGAAAAGCTCCCTGATTTGCACAAGGATCAGAGACTCTCAGAGATAATCACAGATATTCCAGCTCCTCCTGTCTACCCACAGAGCCTCAAAAGCCTTCATGTAAAAACACAATGCAAATACCCATCTGTTATCTCTTTTGAGAGACTTCCTGGTATGTCTCAAACAGTGGTGCTCCACAGATATTAGAATTAAAGCACAGAAGATTTACTTCATCTCTTTTCTATGGCAGTAAAACAGTTCTCTTTAAGCCTGCGATGAGCAGCAGAGGGAGATGAGGGAGATGCTTAACATGCAGTGCAGGTTCAAAGCTACACTCATAAGTTATTTTGTTGAACACATAAAGGGCTTAAAAAATGTACACAACTTCCAAACTAAGGCTTCCCTATTTCCTCTCTGTCACTACCACTCACAATTGTTTTGGAGAAACCAGCTCCAAACAAATCTTACTTTGAAATATGAACAACATAAAATGGTGACAGGTAGAGCAAAATTATTTCAGCTTGTGTGGTATCAGTATTAAGATACTGACAGATGAGGCGACAGCCTGAGTCTCAAGCCTGCTACAGATCCATAACATTACTGCTCTGTCAGTTTATTAAACTGAAAGCATTCTTTCATTCAAACATAGGTCACTTTTACGACAATGTTTCTCTCTGCTTCATTCAGACGGACATACCGTGTGAGATTGGACAGCATCTTACATGTATGAAAAAAAGTTTTCTGGCCTCTCAGTTTTGCCAAGGAGGGCAGATTTTTTGTTTTTTACAGGATCTGCTGCAAATGAGTTAGTTTTGCACCAGAAGTAACCACATGTCACAGACGGTTAGTTCAAGCAACATTGGAATGTTGAAAATACAACGATTCTTCCTGTTTGTAGAGTTTCTGGCTCCATTAACTGATGGAAATTTGACCTTTTTTCATAAGATAATATGCCTTTAAAACCTATTGGCAGGTTTTGGGGTTCAGAGGGTTAACAGAAGCTCTCTCTTATACAAGAAGGTGGTGGTGTAAGTGACTGTGCCAATGAAATTGACACAATCTTGATTAGCATGAACTTATTGAGTGTTTGTTCGTAAATCTCCTCTTCACCCTTTATGAATTCATCATGTGATGTATTTGTCTGAATATGCTTATCCCAGGGCAAACATTAGGTTTGTCTGCCGATTGCTGGTGATTCTACTGTCCATAGTGTCTGCAGTTACAGGGTGAAACACACCAAAGTCACCTTGAAAGACGTGGTTGCGGCCAAACTTGGGAATGTCCGGATGATGGGAGATGAAGTCGTCTAGGAAGTCGGTGAGCTGGTAGCCCTGGCGCAGCGTCATTTGGCAGCCAACCAAGTACTGGTGAACCACTCGCAGGTGGAAGTCGTAGCTGAAGGAGTGGACGTGCATCAGATCCCGCACTTTATCACACTCCTCAGTGAAGAGCATGGAGAGCTACAAACAGAGGCGTTAACACAGTCATTTACCAGCACAGAGAAGCTAGCTGACAGTCACAGGGCTGCAGAAGGTAATCTAACGCCAAAGTCAAATCTGATCTGATTACATTGATAGAACTCTGAACGGCAATCTGTGTAATCATCATTAGTGAACCTGCTCTCCATTTGAAGGGAAACGCCCTGCTGTTTCCAGAATTGACAGTTTTGTGCAGTGCACCTTAAGGCCTGCTGCTCTGTGACTTCCATTGCTCCTTGGTGGGAGCCTTTTGTTAGCAACTATGATATCAATCAGATTCATAACAGTATCTTAATTAAATCCAACATCAAAAGGGGGCTAACAAAAGCAATAATTGCAAATGCAAATGGCTGCAGTGAGAGGTGGTGGTGTGCAGTTAATTACAGCACAATAGGAGTTTACAGGGAGAGCTAACTGAAACTCTTGCACTTGCTTTCATCTGGACCACTTGCCTGGAACAAATACAAAGAAGCTTCATCTAATCAAATAGGCAGTCAAAGACTGCACAGCCTGCTTGAACTAGAGAAAACTTTCATCTCTGCGTTGGTGTCTGGAACTTTTCGTACCTTTTCCTGCCTCAACATTTGTCCAGAAGGGCAGCAGACTTTGATCACTCACCTCACCACAGAGATAAGAATGAGAAGGAATATTCTTTTGGCACAGAGGAATGAAAAGATGAACATTAACATTTCTCTCCCTGGTGGTGTTCCTGCAGTCTGGCAGACAAATTAAATGTGACCTCTTAGCCTGCTATCTATGGAGCTAGGATGCCACTGGGACGTCACAGATCTCTTTGGCTCGTAGGCAATACATTTGCTGTGTGTGCGTCCTCTTGACTATCAAGCTACCATTTATTATTTCCTCACCTATGATCCCAGATGGTTCATGTTCTAGCTAATTAAACACCCTGTGTAACTTTGACAAGAACAAATTGCTAGGTTGAGTTGCGCGGCTGCAGCTCGTCTCCTGTCGGCCGCACTCAGTGGAAGTGGAATTAATGACAGTGGCTACATTGACGGGAGAAGCTGTAATCATTGAGGTCATACAAGAAGAAGAGAATACACAAAGCAAGCTGATTGAAAACAGACAAGGAGAGTCGTGATAGGAAAGCCTAAATCTGGTGACATCCATTGACATTTCACTTTGAGGCTTCATTCTCTGTCCTGGAAACACACACATATTAAGTAAGGTTATTATTATTTATCAAAAAGTGAAGAGACTCTTCCTGCTCAGCATGCACGGTACGCATCCCAGTTATGTGCATGCAACATGTGCAAGCAGTAGCTTTGATGAGTCAGAAGACTGTGTGAGATCCCATTTTCAACTTCAGTGCATGTGTTCCACATCTTTTTGTGACCACTGGCAGGTGCAAACCTGCGATTTCTCCAAGAATTTGCTGTGTCAGTCAGCAGCTGGGATGATCAAACCTTCATGTGGAGGATCATCAGTGGGGACGAGAGGTGGATCTGTGGTTTCTTACCCAGAGACCAGACAGCAGTTGTCAGTCTCCAAGCCCAGAGAAGGAGAGTCAGGTTAGGAGCACACCAAGAGATGCTGTTGCTGATGTTTTCTTCGACATTCACCTGGTTGTCCACTGTGAATTTGTCTCCCCGGGTCAGACTGTCATGGCAGAACTGTACTGTAACATCATTAATGTGTCCTTCGGGTGTCTGAGGGAGAACAGTGAGCATAAACGACCTGAGCTGTGATTCGATGGCATGTGGATGCTCAAACAGCGCTCTGGCCTGCTCACACTGCTGTGATTACAAATGGGTTTTTTGGAAACACCAACACAATCGTTGCGCTCCATCTGACATATCTGCCTCCCTGCAACTTCTTCTTCTTCTTCCCCAAAATAAAACTCAAGTTGAAGGGTTATTTGACATCCCATCGCAGATAGTTTTGACATGCTTACGTAATGGGACTTCTAGAAATTTGTTTCAAATGTAGCAGGAGGGCTGGGAGCAGTGTGTGCCTGCACAAGGAGACTACTTTGAAGTGAATGGCAGCCAAATTTAAATCAGCTCAAGTTTTTGATTTTTATAGGCGCAGACTCAGAACTGTTTGATCTCACCTCGTATACACACAACTATCTGGGGCACTGATCTGAAATCCGGAGCAATACGCTGTAAGCTGATTGTGAAGACGTGCACAAATGCAGTGTCTAAAAACCACACATGGCGCTTACACATGACGTTGTCAGGGTGTCCATGACACCTTTTACGTCTTCTGCTTACAATGTCATTTAATATCTTTGTTTTTTTTAAAAATATCTCTTAAGGTCAAATGAACTGAATCAGTCATCAAAAAAAGGAAATTGTTGACATCACTGCAGCCCAGTCACTGACTTGTTCTCTGTGGTTTTCCCTGATTTAAGTTATTGGCATGTAGAGTTTGAACAGAAGTGGTCCTAGAAACAATCCTTGGGGAACGCCCATCATTTTTGTTTTCTCAGACTAAAGCAAAGTCATTTCTGCCATTTTAACATGATGTGAACCAATTCCGTATCAGAAAATCCTACCTCTGTATATGTCACAGACTGGCTCATCCACAATGTGCAGAGCAGCAGCAGCACGTTTTCAGCTTCATGTTATAGAAAGACTGATCCTTTAAACCCAAAGACATAGTGGAACTTATATTGGAAGTAGGCCTGACTACCACAGATGCAAGAGAAAACTACAGATTGTCAGAGAAAGTGGAGAGGAAACAACAGCAGCAGAGACACCCAAACCAACAAGCACAGAGACGACAGCCTGCTGAAAGTCACGGAGGAAAAGTGAATCACAGAGGAGCTTGGCTCAGACCTCAGTCTAAAAAAACGATGCATTAATACCTGACTGTGCCCAGACTTTTACATCCAGCTAAACCTGCTACTTACTTCAGAGTCGAGTTGTGTTTTAGCAACTGTAGCTCCCACAGCTATGAAAGCACGCTTCATTTAACACTGAATCCCACTCATTCCCAAAGAGAAAAAAAGACAGACATGTAGATTTGGAAAGGAAAAGACCAAGATGGATGGCAGCAAGCAGAGTGGCGAGGAGGGGTGAAGCCTGATTGGAGTGAGACACCCCTCCCTTGAGAATGGCTGGGACATACCGCACAGTCAGATACTGGGGTGGCATCTGGAAACGGCTTGCAACGAGGTTTGGTGAGGAGGCTGCCCTGATGGAGAGATGACATGAGGTGGGACTAGGCAGACACAGAGACACACAGACAGATAGATGGAAGGGAAGACTGAAGATGGACTACAGGAATAAGTAAGAACCTTTTTTCATGCTTTAAAAATTCACATTTCAGACACACATTAGAGCTGTGAACCTCCACTTGATAAGACTGAAGTCCACATTTTTCATAGCAAAACATCATGTTGGTTGCAGATCAGACTACTTAATTCTTTCATTGCTTGTGGACAAGATCACAACAACTATATGGAGTTCACTTCTAAAGCCACAAATAGGCACTGTTGACAGGAGCTGATACCATCATCAGATTTACAGCAGGTATAATTAGAAACCATCAATTCCTGTGTATATTTACATTCTTTATGCTATATCCATTAAATTGGCTGGTCGGTTAAGTAGTTATATATATATTTTTGCCAGTTTATTGTCACAGCAGGAGCCCATGAGTTGTCTTTTGTGCTGCAACAAACTAAAGACAGTTACTGTTGATACTAATGCACCATTTCCTGTATGTGTTTTAGCATAAATATCTTCTATTCTGACAGTGCTACCAAGGTCAGCTAAATGCGCATCACTTAGAAGAGTTTATCATAAAGAAACATTTTGAAATTCTGCCACACTTCTTGCCCTTATCACTGTTTGAAACTTTGTATGCACACTGTGTAGTTTGGAGGAGTGCCACTGGTTCCTGAGAAGACACACACACACATCACAAATTTTGCAGTTCACGGGTCGACACTACAAAAAGTTTAAATAATTAAAGAGCATTTTTTACTCAGATTTTCAAGTTTAACATTGTAATTTTTGGTCTCGACTATGATATGTTGAGATGCTTTAATGTAAAAAAAAAAAAAAAAAAAAAACACAAAAAAAACACACACACACTATTTATCTCATACTGTACATTACTGCGGCGCCTCTTCACAGCCACAACCACAACACAGCCCCACCCTGAAGCAAACCTGCGTTATCGCCTGTTTTCCTCCAGATGGGAACATAATTTCCTAAATGAACACTTAATGCTGTATTCAAAAAGTCTTCAAACTTTTGAAAAAGACCAAGAGATTATGGTCTTTTGAAAAGACCGTAAACTCAAAAGGAAAAAGTTTACTGAGAAATAATCTGTCCAGCTGCTGAATCTTCACTTTATTGTGACAGATTTTACATAACTGCAGTGACAGTTTTCACAGTAATGGAAAATGATTCAGAGCTTGTACTTAGCACTTTAGTTTGGAAAGATTGAAACATCACTCATATTAATCATAGACTGTATATACAGATGGATGAACCCTTGGTGATGTCACCCATATGTTCCCTGCAGAGCGGTTTTGAAGTTCAGTGTGGTGGCTCAGGCCGTCGCCATGCTGGCAGCTCCTGACTCCTACTGACAGGCTGCTCTTTTTGTTGGGACGTCGTGAGGCGTCTGAGATGCAGCAGTGCTTGCCGTCAGCAATGGAACACTACAGGAAATAAAACCACCAACTGTCTGATGCTCATTTTCAGCTCTGATGCTAAACATTTTTAAGTTAGTGCTATTTTGACACTGGTGTTGTAACATTAAAGGTACAAGAATTGGTTTAATTTTAGTATGATTATAATAACGATGGAAATTAATGGGTATTTTAATAATTATTTTAATACTGATTGATTTTAATATTTTGAATATATATTACTGTAGACTTACTACACAGAGATGTTTTAGGAGCTGCATTTGAACTCCCTTGAAAGCAGAGCATAACAATTAATCAATCATTTGTCAACTATTAAACCAACCACTGACTATTTTGACGAACACTTATTGGGTTTGAGTTAATTTTTAAAGAACAAAGGATTAAAATCCTCTTTTCAGCTGCTTAATTCTGAACAATTTCTGGTATTATTATTCCTCTATGACAGTAACCTGAATATCTCGAGGTTGTGGACAAAACAAGATATCTGAGGAAAACATTTGGGGTTCTGAGAAACACTGATCGACATTTTTCTTTTTTTTTTAACCAATTTCTGATTAATTGATAAAACATTCGACAGATCAATGAACAATGAAAATAACTGTTAGTTGAAAGATAGAACTACTGTTGATACTAATGCAAGACATTTTCATTACATTATCCCTTTAGTGTGTGGATATCAAGGTAGGCCAAATTAGAGTGAGATTATATAATTTTTCAAATAAGATAAAGCATAATCTGGCAAACTAAAACAATCCCATATTTCCACTACAGTTTGATTTTTCAAGAAAAGCACAAAACATGAACATTAACAATTGTTGAGTTTCATTCCTAATATTTATTTCTTCCTGTCACATGTCAACCTGTTTTTCTGTGTTTTCTATTCAAACCATCATTTATGTGTAAATTACATTCTAAATTGCATTTATTTATCTAATAATTGAGCATAATTTGATTACGGAGCTTGTCCATACTGGTTCACATTTCACACAAGAGCCCTGATAGTGTGGCAACAATTTCAGATCCAAAACAGTCACGTTTCACATGAACTGCAATTATAAATCCTTCTCTCACACACATATCTCTGCTTTTTAGACAGACAATTCAATCTATACATAAGACATGTTATTTATTTTGGCCTAATTTGGTTGATTTCAAGCCTTTCCCTGTGTGTTTGTGGCTGTCTTGAGCACACAACAGCTGAAACGAATGCACCCTTTCTTCCTTTCCCACCACTTAAACCCTTTTGACACCCCACTGTGCACAGAGCCACCATCTCTTTTATGACAGTCAGCCTCTTACATCACTGTGTAGACATTTTGACAGCAATACTGGGAGGGAAACAAACACCATGACATCTTTGAAAACATCCCTCTGCCTTTGGCACATCAAAGTGCACCGGTCCCCAAATCTGAAAATGGATCCGTCACAAGTGGGAGTGATGTTCACCTGATACAGAACCAGAGTAGGGGGTGAAAATGTGGGGTTGTTGGCACGAGGGATTAGAGCTGCACCATAAAGGCCTGAAATCTTTCAAAAAATGCAAAATCACAGATGTGAAAAATTGCCTCTCTGCTTATGTAAAGATCACACAAATCACAGCTTTACATCTGAGGAGATGTACAGGTGAGAGCAGGGCACCATGTTTGGACCTTGTTTTCCACTGTGACTGAACCCTTCTCAACTGTTTAGAACACCCCAGAAAGAGGAAGTAAATGTCATAATTTATCTAAGAAACAACACGGGGGAAAATTAAAGGCAGTGGATGACATTTCTTGGAGTTGAACACCTATTTAACAACCATTTAGTTACAAATATACAAACTGTGAGCTTTCTCTATCTTGAAAAAACTCAATTTCACCTTGACTATAACAGCAGGCAGGTTTGCATGTGTGTCTGCTGTACAACACTCCTTCTTTTTTCTTGCAGTAATACATCTTTTGGAATGCACAGCATGAAACAGTACGGAGCAGAGAAGCCAATGAAGTCTGAAAAGTGACACAGTGTGAATAACACCCCGGATAGTGAAAGTACTGAAGCAAAGTTATTTTCTTTCCAGATGAACAATCACTGTTGGACGGCATCAGGATTTCATCTTCGCAGGCACTTACATTCTGAAAGGGTCTGGACTGAAAAACAAAGAAATACACAGACCTAGAGTGGGCAGAAACCTCAGTCCAAAGACAACTGTCAGTTTAACTTATATTTGGAGACAAGAAAACTAAAATATAGGAAAAAAATGTTTCCAAATTAAAGAATGTTCACATTTCCTGGAACTGGATTTAATGCCATGCTTCTTGCTTCATTTTAATAAACACATTGCTGACAGATTAACGGCAGTGATTGGAGAGCATCAATTAATTAGCTGGCATGCTCAAAACAACTGATGAATCTCTCATAGCTCATGTAACTTGCACTACATATTGTAATTGTTGAGTCTTGTTGGAATTAATCAGAGTTTTAAACACCTGTTTTGTTGTGGTTTCATGCTGTTGTCTTGTGCTGTGAAGCAAATCAGCAAATGTGCTGCCAAACTGAATATTGTGTTTCAGTGCAAAAAAGCTTGAGGATTCTAAAGGCTTTATTTCTCATGGACCCTACTGAGCTGTCTACCTGACTGTAACTTTAATACTCTAGAAAAAAAAATTGTGTTGAAGATGATCTTGTTCGGGTTTCAGGTTGGTTTTATGTGCTGCATTTCGTTGATGGTTTTCAATTCTGCGTTTGTCCATTGTATCTTGTAGTGGGAACTAGGTGACATTGGGTTGAGTGAAACAAAAAAAGTTCACTGCCACTTGCCAGTTCACTGTTGGTGGCAGTGCTCAATGTCATTCAGCTGCCTCTTCAGTGAGTCTCCACAACTCCCCTATCTATGACTGCTGATGGCAACAGAAGTTCTTGTTCTGCTGTTTGGGAGATCTGCTGCCAACTAAAGGTCCATCCTAATCGGAGTCATCAAATATAGACTCCAGGGGCCTCATTTATCATCAGTGCGTAGGAAAGGTTCTAAATTCTGTTGTACGAATGAAATTTAGAGTGAGCGTAAGTACAAAAAAATCCGTATTTATCAAACATGCGTAAGGGGGTCGTACGCACATCAGTTTTGATAAATCGCACTTGTTCTTAACCTCCGTGCTCGTGCATGTTGCCATCAGGAACGCCTCCAAATCACCATATAGGGCAACAACACGCCTCTTTATAAAGCAAGTGAAGATTTATTTTTTCCTCATCTGTTGTCATCATTGTGGCAAAAAGGGCGAAAAAGAGGAACTTTTATGAAACTGAGATCGAGGTACTTGTCAGCGAGGTTGAAGCAAACCAGAAAATTTTGTTTGGTGCCTGAAATGTTGGGATAAGCAGCGACAGAAAAAATATTGCAGCCAAGATAACCACCGCAGTTATTTCTGTTGGTCAGAGGACAGATCGCCGGCAAAAATTTTAAAAAGTGGTTTGACGTTAAAGTCAGTGCCAAAAAAACACATCACAGTCCATAAAAGAGAAATGGCTGCAACTGGAGGAGGATTAATTAATACCCAACGTTCACCCAGCAGATAACCCTGATCACTACAGATGACATGTTTTAAAACCAAACAAAGTCCAGCTAAAACATTTCCACACTCTGTGACACTCACCAATAAGCCAGCCGTCTTTAGCAGCTCCTGCTTGGAGACCCACAGAGCTGTTCTGCTCAATGAATGAGTCGTGCGTTCCTCCAAGCCGCTGGGCAACAACGTTGGATAGCCACAAATGCGCATCACAAATTATCAGTACGTTGATTGAATGAAACTCTTTTCTATTTACAAAATTAAGCTTGTTTAGTGATGCTGCTTTGATTGTGATGTGGGTGCTGTCTATGTCTCCACATATGTTTGGGAATCCAGCGACGGCGTTACGTCCCCGTTTGATTTGGGCTCATCGGTGATGACTGTAAGGGAACTGGATGTAGGCTGGGGCCAGGGGAGTTATGGCATCCAACACTGCCGGCTTGATCCTGCTCAGTGGTGGCTGGAAATGCCGCATATGTCTCCAACCCCACGCTGGAATGTGCCGGTGGTCAAAATCCCCGAATACTTTCTATTTGTAGTTTCACTGTTCTACCGCTAGATTATGTGCGTACGCATGGTCAGAGCTGTGCATATATTTACGCACATTCCTAGGTATAAGTACAAGTTGATAAAATCCATACTTTTCGTAGGAATGTTCGTACACACGCTCTGCGCACATATCTGTGCGTACGCACTGATGATAAATGAGGCCCTAGGTATGAGACTAAGCATTTCCACTCCCCTTCCGCTATCTGCGAGTTCCTTATTTAAAAATCCACCTAGCTACAGGAAACAACAACAACCTCCAAACAGCAAAGTACACACTGGAAAGGTCAAGCTCAAATGAAGATTTAGATTGTGCAATTGGGTGAAGTTGCCACTTGAACCGCAGTGCTCGTCTCCATACAAGCAAATGTTCCACTAATAGTTTCCTTTGACACTATTTTGCATATGCATCATTCCGGCATCCTGGGCTGCTAAGCACCTAAGACAACAGTGAATTGGGTGAAGAAATACAAATTAAGTGTTTTTCCCCCTATTGCACAATAATGAAAAGGTACATTGGACCATTTTCCTGCACTAACCCAAGTGTAGAGATAGGTCTAACCTAGCGGCATGTGACTACCATCGCCAGCTGTAGTCCAAGCTAGTGGAGTTGAACGAGAGATTCCCCAAAGAGGTCATTTGGTGACTTATCCTCATCAAACATTAACTAGCAGCGGGACGGGAAGCGACGATGAATCTTTTGTGACACTGTGCTTCTACTGTAATGAAGTCACTCCAAATGGCACATTTTGTACCACAGTTTGTAACATCCGTCATTACAGCAAAGTCATAAAATGAGTTTTGGGGCCCGTCATTCAAGTAGGGATCTAACTTTATGTGTAATCCCCCTGAACCATTTGTTGAGGACTTTCTTGGCAACGCAATGCTCTTCAGCTCAGTATGCCCTGTGAACCAAATAATTACTGTTTAACTAAATTAACCTCATTCACTTTAATTAGCTTTAATTAGCTGGTGGGTTTGGGAGCATGAAATAATCAGCTGTGTCAAATACTTGTGATGAGTCAACAAAAAGGGCTGA
Organism: Stegastes partitus; assembly: GCF_000690725.1. NCBI lineage: Eukaryota > Metazoa > Chordata > Actinopteri > Pomacentridae > Stegastes > Stegastes partitus. The sequence goes on along the minus strand of NW_007577848.1, from coordinate 164,883 downwards.
TAGTGTTTTTATTGTCCACAGCAGATCCAGCATCATTTATTAGAAAGGGTATTGCAGAAACAGAGGTTAAAAATGCCTTCAGTTGGTTACTAATTAAAAAGAAATGGCTTGAAGCTTTGGGAACTATACTTTGTAAAACATATTAAATATGTCTTCTGTAATCAGCTCTTGTGGGGACAGAAAGTTTAAGAGAAACAGTGTCCAAATGTCACAGGATTTGTTGCTCAAAGTTTTGTTTAGGAAAGTAACAATACTTGGCTTAATAGACTATTTTTATGTTGTGTTTTAGAAACAGTAGGTTGGAGTCCGTTGCTGTAATCACTAATGCAATACAGACTTTGTTTTAATGACGGTATGTATATACATAGTATTCAAGTGTCAAGTAAAAACTACCAATGAGCAGGTCACTGTCTGAATTTGGCTTTTGTCAATCGAAGTAGTAGTGGGATGTCTGTAAGAAAACTGCGCAACATTCTCCCAACGAGAAACATCTCGACACACAAAGATATGCAAAGCAGTCGCTTCAAACATTTATACTTTATATTCTAAGCCAACCTGGCCTCAGTTGAGCTTTCAGACAGAGTGAAAGAATGAATCAGGGGGATGCAGAGGAGTATGAGTCAATTACATGAGCCTTGGGGATGATAGAAACAAGCTCTGAGAAATATATGTGGAATCAACTGCGATCACAGCTTCATACTGTGCTTGTCTGTGCATATTGCTTTCACTGCATAAAGCTTTTTGTAGTAGTTTTGTTGTTGACCAAAGTGGGGCTTTGCAGACATAAGGGGAAAAGTTCACGAACAAAAGACCTTGTATTCAGGAGGCCTTTTATGCAGACACTTGGTAGAAGTTAACAAATTAATTATGAGGATAACGCTGCGATAATCAGTCTGTTTTATTATCAATAAACCCCAAGACAAGACCCAAACCAGCCATGAATATAAGCTCCTCCATCAGTTCATTAAATCTCTGCAGCAGCTGAAGGCAGCAGGACACATATGTTGATAAATCTGCAGCTTCTGATTGGAATAGTGCTGCGCCAGAGAGTGGTGCAATTAGGCATGACCGTCCACTGTGTTTACTTTCATTAATTCTAGAACAAATGACACCAGGCTGCTATAATAAAAACACATGAAAACTGTCGACTTCTCAACATATTTGCGGAGGCCAGTAGTTGATTCTCTATAAAATATTGCCTACAGATAAACATATGACACATAAAGTTGATCATTTGTGTCATTTTTCTATTTTAAGCAAATAAAAAAAACATGCAAAAATGTATTTATTTATCCCCGGCTCAAAAAGCCTACATTTTATCATAGGATCTGCAGCTGTTGGTGTCAAAGTCCTGTGTCTTTAATCAGAAAGAGATTGTTTTTATCTTCTCTCACAACATTCAACATGCCACACACCTTTTTCCACACACACACACACACACCACTACATCCACCAAATTTCTGGGTAATTGTTTCTTCTTTTTGGTTGTTTGCTTGTTTTGTTCTCATTTGTGTGATCTTGTTTTTTTGTTTGTTTGTTTTGTGTCATGTTTCTGTTTCTATAAAAAGGCATAAACAAAAAAATAAATAAATTAAGGGGGTGGGAAGGGGAAGGAAAAAAGGAGATGTGGCAGTGCCCCATGGTGGCCTGATGTGCCCTTTCTCTCCTCCAGGTGCTCGGACATGTCTCACCTGTCTACCTGCCCAACACTGTCGCACCTATTTTAATGAATCTATTTCAATGTATCACATTAGCAGACCCACTCATACATACTTTGAAACATATGAAGAAAAAAAAATATATATATATATTCGCATTAGTGTTGTTTCTATTGCTGTTGTTTTGCCTTCTGTCTTCCTTTGGTGGCAATATGATCATTCTACTTTTTCATTTTTTGTATTATTATTATTTTATGTGTATGTTTGTAGGTACAGCATGTCTTTTTTCTTTAAAAAACATTTCTATACATTGTTGCACATCCAACTTGTTTGATATTTGTCTTGTGTCTTGTATGTTTGTGTAAACTCTCATGTCGTGTCATTTGTAAGAGCTCAATAAAAAAAAAAAAAAAAAAAAGAAAGAAAGAGATTGCACAGATTTCATTTGAAAGGGAGGGTTGGGAAGGAAAGACTTGGTTTGGGGTTGCTTCGCTGCCTCAGGGACTGAGCAGCTTGTGGTCACTAATTCAACAAAGAATTCTGCAACATGTCAAAGTGTGCTTAAATACAATGTGACATCATCTTACCATAAGCTGAAGTTGCCAGTAGTGGAAGTTTCAACACGTAAGGATCCTAACAGTGCTAACAAATTCATCAAGGAATCGCTTGGAAAAAGAAATGAAGGGTTATGGAACGGCCTCACCCAAGCCTCACATGTGAATCACATTGAAATGTTGTGGGAGAATTAGGAACTTGCGACAAAACTTTAAAACATCTCTAACTGAAGGGATTTTACAGAAAGGGTGGTCAAACATTTGGGCAAGCCCATGTAGGAGACTGGTGTATAATTGCAAAGTACCTACAAGAAGATATCTCAGTAAAGTGGGCAATTCTAGCTTTAGATGCCAAAATATTCTATCTATTTATATTTTTGTTGAAGAAATTGCTAAAACAGCTCCTTTTATTCGTAGGTGTGGGCGAGTTCATGACTTTTATTGATAGGTAATATTTCAAATACTTGCATGTTGATTCATTCTGACTTGATATTGTGCCTGTTAATCTGGAAGATAACTGGAGCTCATTAATCGTGTGCATCACAGCCTTCCTATTAGTGGTTCATTTTGTATTGTTGAAATACATTATAAAGCGCACACACTGCTGTATTATATTTTGCCATATGAAGTAAATAACCTTTTACGCTGTGAGATACAGCAGAATAACAGCCGAGACAGCAGGGGGTGGGTACAATTATACAAAGTGCTTCACTAAACCATCAGCCACCGGCTGCAGCTTTTATCTCATGTCCCTCTGCACACAGACAAAACTCAGTGTTTCTCCATTATCCTTAGTAACGGCTGTTAAAACCATGCTTTTACATGCATTGTAGTAATCTGTAGGTCTGCGTCTAAATACAGCAGGTCAGCTACACTATTTCCAACCAATTCCTGAGCTAATTTTTGAAGCCTTGCTGGCTTATTTTAACTGTATCAAATGCACTATGTCATTCCTGATGTCCTGACTTTTATTCATGTATTTATTTTAGTGCATCATTGCAGCAGATTGACACACATTCAGCAGTGGAAACTGACATAAGTATAGTCCATGCTTTATGCTGTGCTCCTATATGAGTAACTACTGCTCACAATGGGCAAACAGGAAAACTAAGGACTAGCAATTGCACAAATTTTGTCAACAGATAATGAAAGACACTATCACATATTGTTAATCATATGGACCGACTGACCATCTCTTAATGTTCATGACAGCAATGACCATCTGGCACTGAAGATGCAGCCAGCGAAAACATCACACAGCAGTGATAATTGCACCGACTGCAGCACAGACAAGACACAAAGTAACACAGCAGCAATGAGCACTTAGCAGCAAAACATAGGCATTTACTCTGAATAATTTCACGAAGGGCTTGGGCAAAGGCAAAGACATTTTGCTGGAAGGTGAGCAATAAATGCAGTTCTCCTCTTCATATCAAACATTATCCTGACCAGCTTCTGTCAGGGACCAGCTTTTGTTTTTTGTTTTTTTGCCTCACTTAATGTCAGCTAATACTAATCAGAGTCCGAAAATGAAAATGGCTGCAGAATCAGAAGCACTAATGGGGCTTCTAAAGACATTTTTACTCCATGGACCCCGAAGAAAACAAGCACACAAGAATCTTCGTAAATATTATCCCCATATTGGAAGGGTATAGGTGTAATAGAAATATCTACACTTGACAAGACAAGATTACAGCTAGTTGCAAAAATAGAGAAATGCATTAGTCATTCTTATTTGGTTAAATTTCTCTGAGATTAAAACAGTCAAATGTTGCATATGATCAAATTTAGTGATACCTGAAACCTCCTCCAAGAGTACCAGCAGTCCAGGAACATTCTTAAGAACCCCTAGAACACTACGCATAACCCCAAATCACCAAACAGAGGCCCTGGAAACACCCAGACTTTACTGGATCAGCACACCTGTCCTACGACATTGAGCTTCACACATTTAAAATAATTTGTATTCCATTTTCTGCTTTGCTTGCTCTCATCCTTTCTTGTTCATGCTAAAAATGCCCACACAGCAGCGCAGATTACTGTCGAGCGTTTACCTGGGAGTTGACTGTCTGGCCCATGGGAATGCGAGAACACTCCAGTGCATACTGCTTCACACAGAAGTAACACCCCTGGTAGGAGGAGAGGGCACATGGACAACACAATGCGTGTTAAGAAAAAAAATGCCACTACTGCAGGCTAATTAGTTGATAAAACAAACCAAAAGAGCAGAATATGGACCTTTATTGCTCCAGAAAATTAAGTGATGCACTAAAAAAACTACAAAGGACCAACCAATTGATACCAGTGGGATGTTATGACCCCAGTATTTTTGTGAGCAAAGTGGTTCTGAGTGCCCTTAATAGTCTCACCTGAAAAGCCAGTTCCATCAGTACGATCCCTCCTGGCAGCGCCCTCTGGAGGTGATATGCGGTGGTGCCAGATGCTGTTGTCTGCAAAGTTCAAGTACAAAACTGCCTTACAATCACAGTTTCTCTAATACAGGAGTCTGAGCAGATTTTTTTGCACTTTTACTTAACCCTTTCAGAGACTAATTAAGCACTTCCTATACGTGGGGATGGCTCTTTTCTTCTTACCATGAACACCCTTATCAATACTCTTACCAGTCCTTGTTTTATGACTGTACAAAAAAGAAGAACTTATTCAACAGGATTAGAACTTATATATAGCTATTTTAATATAACAAAATATTGCTTCTAGAGCAACAACAGAGAGTTTTACAAAAGCAAAGTCACTATATAAAGCCACTGGTGTGCCAATGTTGGGCCTCCACACTGTGCACAGAGGCTTTCAAGCTCAATGTGTCCTCTGTTGCAGTATTCTCTGAAACACTGGAGAGCACACAAAGAAAATATTCTGTGAAGGGGGGAAGAACATCACTAAACGTGGCTGCTTGCTGTGCTGCAGAGCTCCACAAAGCTGGGGAGGAATTTTATGTGTGGTTAAATGTGTGGTTGCTATCTCTTTTTACAAGTCTGAAGTCATCTGTGCTGTCCCTGTGGTCTTTCATAGAAGGATCACAGAGATGTTTGTACAGGCAATGGTGGAGGTGCAAGACCATGTGCTGTGCTTCTCACAAGAGGGGTGGTTTTACGCCACGTTTAGGATTCGTTACCTCTTGTTGAACATAAACCAAGCATTGTGCCGGCTTCAGACTGAACCCTACTTTTGTGTCTGATGGGTCAGATCAGATCATTGTAAAGCCATAAATTCTTGCTGTGACTTTGCAGATACATGTATGGCTACAGGGTGTTTAGGCTGCCTTTCTTTCTGCCTGTCTTTCATGACCTACAGATATCAACAATGTCATTCTGACTAGTCGTAATTTTCAGGTAAATTTATATGATAAATATTGCAGACTCTTAACCTTAACATTTCAATTTGTCAGGCAAATTTGTACAACATATAATATTGTAGGGTCTTGAATTTGTAATATTAATCTCTTCTCTCTGTTGGTAAGCACTTTGTCTCAACATCTAGTGTTTCAAATGTACTGTTTACTTTACTACATAGCAGGTCTACAAAAAATTGTATAATTTTAAGCTACAGGGTAAATACACTATTGGAGGGCATCCATATTTCTGAGTTGTTAAAGTTTTTATCAGAGTGCCACAAAGGGCAAAGAACTTCTCATCCAAGCCACATCTCACTGATGTTAGCAGCAATGAAAAGGTTACTGCTGCCTGCCTGCCAAAAAGCCACAGTGTTTCTTGACCCAACACCCTGCGGCGAACTGAGCACTGCAGTCTTTTTCCATTATCACACACATTCTATCACCAACATTGTCTTTGAAAACATAGATGTGGCTGACTTGGGGAAATACAGAAAAAACAAAACAAAGCGAATGAAGTCTGTCTCACCACGACTCAAATCTTAGCCTTATGGCAGCACTTTAGTCAGATCTAATTTGAAGAGAGTGTGTGTGTTGTGTTTAAGTCGTTACTACAATTTTTTACCTCTTACAATGTATTTATTAATTCAAGGCTATTTGAGTGTGGGTATCGAGACGGAAATAAATGCTTTTGTGGAAACGTTGGACAGACGTCTTTCTGAGATGTTAGAAGTCTTTTGAGGCTACTGCCACAATAGCACAATCTAGTTCAATCCCTCAGTGTGTGTGTGCTTGGAGACTTCTGCGATTCTGAGGTGAACGCTAACCTTAGGGCTGTCCTCGCTCTTCTGCTTCACATAAGAAAAAGACATCCTGCCTTCCGATGACATGGAGCTCAGCATGGCAGCACGAGCCCGGGCGATGCTGTAAGAGAAGGATGGTCAGGGTGGAGGGGTGGTGTGGAGGACAGAGGTTAGTAAGGATCTGGTGAAGTCAAAAACCACCAGCAGCAAGTATCTGAGCCGTAAGACAGAAATCAGAGGGAGTCACACAGTCTGAGCCTAGAAAGTGACAGGCAGGCCGGACAGGCATCTGCCCTGCATCTGCTCTGGTTACATCAGACATGAAGCAGCACTGGTGGGAGGTCGGAAGTCAGAGGATGATCAAAACACACATGATGACGAATGACTAAATACTGCTTAGACTGGAGGACAGGAGGAGACTAAAGGTTGAGGACAGCGGTCCCCAACCTTTTGTTGCACTCTGAACTGGTTTTACGCAAGAAATTTTTCTACGAACCAGTCATTGCACACATAACAAAAAAAATTTAAATAAATAATAAAAACAATATATATATATATACATATATATATGTATATATATATATATATATATATTTATTTTTTATTAAAAAGCTTCACAAACGAATACAATTGTTTGCTCAATATGTGTTTACTTTTTCTTCTGTCTCAGCATTGACTCTCTCCCACTTTCCAAAGAAGCTTCCAGAGACATTTGTTTGTTTTTTTAAATACATTTCAGCAGCGGTTAACTGATGGCTTCGTTTAACGGCCGAGCATGAAAACTGACAGTCAAGTGCAGGAAACAAAGATGGAAGTGATGGGAAAAAAAAGACCCACGGCCCGGTACTGGTCCGCGGCCCGGTGGTTGGGGACCGCTGGTCTAGGAGACAGGAAGAAATGGAGCGATGCATTTGTAGTTCTACATAGACAAGATGTGCCAACACTTGCACAAGGAAGTACTTAAAGACTTTTAATGATAGCGAAAGGCAAAAGCTTAAAATTTCTTGCAGATACAGACCTGCGAGCAGGAGACTGAGGCCGGACCTGCACCAAAATGAAACCCATGCTCTGCAGGTACTGGACGTACTGCTGGAGGAAGGTACTAGAAATCTCAAGCAGCCAGGGCTCCTCCTTCAGTCGGCTGGGCAGCATGTCAGCTGAGTCAGTGCTGTAGCTTCGGTCTCGACCCGACGCCGTGGAGTCGCTGGAACGATGCCGTTTCTGGCACACACATCAAAAGTTCAGAAACATTTATACAACAGTGCACATCACTTCAACACAACAACAGACTAACCACTCTAAGCCACAATAGTTTGACTGAAAATGCACAGTGTCCTCTTTGTGATTCTTCAATCAGCAGTATTCCAGAGACCCTGAGCTCTGACGTGGGGAAACAGTTCACGAACCAGACTAACAACTCTTTGAAGACCCTTTGCCTGTGCCGTGTTGCAGTTTTCCCCACAGAACAAGAGGGTCAGCCTTCTTGAATACATATGGGTCATGTTAAAGTCTTTCCTGCTGAGGATTGCACAAAACTGTAGGGAGGTCGCTGGTGCCTGTGGTTTTGTTCACACAAATGGTGGAGGAAGTCATCAAACTACAGAGGGAGGCCTTCAAGGCTTGGAAAGCTTAGTGTACAAATACTGGCAGGCAAATGACAGATGTCACAGGGGGCTGTTGTCGGCTCTGATAGGAAACAGGACCACAGGTGTGGGGCTTTCGAATGGAAATACATGTCTTTGCAGCTTGTCTTGGTATGACTTGGCTGAAGCAGACCGATCCTGGCACAAGAAAAATCACACTTGGAGGCTAAATTTGACATCAACGACTCTCTCAGGTTTCAGTTTTACCTGATCAAAATCCACACACACCCTTATGGCTTTGATACTACTCTGCGAGCGCTTGCCACTAGCTAACGGTCCAGTGCATTTTGTATATGCGAGGCTGAGTTAGCTGGTTGCTCCACTTAACATTTGATGAAAGTACAATTCCAGATTTTTTTTCACATGCAGTGGGGTTCAAAACGGTGAGACGATACTTGCATGTAGCCTGAAAATAACCATAGGTTTGAGGATTTAAAAGCAAAAAAAAAAAAGGTTCTAATGTTAAGTCAGCTGGAAGAGGCTCCAGCCCCCCTGCAACCCTAGTGAGGAATAAGCGGTGTATAGATAATGAATGGATTGATGGATGGATGGATTCTTACTCTTTTAACTTTCTTTTCTTATTTTTACTTATCAGGCCTTTTATCTTATTTCATATTTTAGAGTTTTTCTTCTTGTTGGCTTTGTTTATTTAATTTATCTTCTGACATATGTAGTTTGTTTTCGTTTTTTTTTCTGTGTTTCTTTTCCCTCTCTCATCAGTGTGTGCACATATAAATCTTATGCTCTGGTAATCATTGAAATTCAAGTTTTCTCAGCTTCCGCATCTCTTACAGGTGCTCTTGATAATTATCAGGGCTGTTTTCCTGCAAAAGTTGTAAGATCATTTCTGCTGTTAGTCAGGTGTAGCAGTCAGTAGATTGTGGTGTATTTGTTTTTTCTACTTTCCTTTCACTCTCTCTCTCACTTCTCTAAACTGTACACGTTTCTTTTTCCCTCTTTCAGGTCCAGCAATATGACATGCAATTCAGTAAAAAGCACGTATCCAAAATAAATGAATGAAATAAAATAGAATGAATACATATATAAATAAGTAAATATCAGACTATCAAGAGGGGCATTATATTCATAAAGCTGTCCTTGGCAAAGTAAATCTGTTCAGCCCAACACAGCAGCCAGATCATCATTCTACTATGATGCTGGACCTTTTAAAAAATGTAAATAAATAAATATTTTTTAAAAAGCTCTAGTGTTTCCTTTTATTTTTTTTGGGGGGGGGGTGTCTTCACACTGGGGGCTGTGTCCGGTCTGCTGCTGGGGGTGCTGTCCGCGGGTCCCTTCGGCCCGGCTGGTTGGGGGGCTTCCCACCTCGGTGTGGGGATCCTCCTGTCTTTTAGGGGTTTTGGGGGGGGGGGGAAATGCCGGCACCCCCCAGTAAGTCATGGCCTCCCAGTGTGGATGCCCCCAATGGTAGTGTTTCCCACAATCTTCGGTGCCAGGCGATATCTCCCTACTGTCAGTGGTGAGAGTGTATGGTTGTGTGTGTGTGTGTGTGTGTGTGTGTGTGTGTGTGCATATATGTATATATGGAGGGTGGGAAGGATGGGTTTTCCTGTTTTAATGTTTTTATTGGTTTTAAAGCACTTTGTGTTTCTTTGTTGCTTTCTTTGTATGAGAAGTGCTATACAGATAAGGTTTGATTGGTTGATTGATTGATTAACTCCTTTAACAAAAGTCAGATTTCCTTGAGTCGTATTCCTCCACTGAAGCAGCACGCCGATGGATTTAATGGACTACTCAGAGACTTGATCAGCTAAATCAACCTGAAGTGGGTGTTCTCCTCTTAAAAATAAGGCTGTATCTCAAGTTTTCAGCATAAGTTTCTCACGAAATAGCACTGATACTAGGAAACATGGCATTCAGTGAAAGTGTCAGAAATTTGCTAAGAGGGGCTTTCTCAGCATCACGTTAAGGTTGTACTGAAGGTTTCTGAGGGGGCAGTGCATGGAGCTCTAAAACACAATGTGAAAACTGGATTAGTTGTATTCAAAGACAAAGTGGGCACACCATCAGAAGATCAATACATCAAGCTTTGTTAACTGACAGACAGAAAAGCAAGCATCATCACAGATAAAAAGTTTACTAAATAAAGAACACAAGACTCCAATCAATAGCAGTTTTGCCAAAAGAAGGCTGTTTAGAGCCTCAGAGGACGAAAAGTGTGTCTAAATTACGCCAGGTTTTGCACAAACTTGTAGAGTTAAGAGATCAATGAGCAGTCAACACAGGATCAGAACTTAATTACACTGACACTTTATGGAAAAGTCAGCTCTTTGGTGAGTGCTCTCAGTCAGACGTAAAACATACCTTCACCAGAGGCTGAATAATCTGCTCCTCCTGGATCTGTTTGCGGAAGATGGGGTCAAAGAGGAGAGGGGTGGCACAGTAGTGGACCAGCCTGGAGGACTGCTTCAGTGTCTCCAAGTCTGTGCCCTGTTGAGACATTCACAGTTATTGTTAGTACAATGTAAGATGGTGAAACTGCAAGTGGGATGACTGTGACCAACACGGATATACTGAGTTTGTGTTCGAGATAAAGTCTTATCATGGTCAGACAGAGGTGTGACATCAAAAAATGACATGAACTTAGTGTCTTATTGACATTCAGATCCACACCTGACCTGACGCAGTCAAATCACATCTAATAGTTAATTGAATCCATCCGGTGGAAATTAAAAGCCAGTGGAAATGGCTGTGGGCCCTGCTGGACCCAGGCCAGGCTGCTGACCTCCTTTACGATGTGCTGCAGTTAGAGTGATGCGTGAGAGTCTGTTGAAATATCAAATTCATAAATTTAATGCCACCGTGTAACCTCTCTTGAGATGTCACAGTGTCAGACAGAAACCTTTTTAATTAGCCGGGATATTCCCCACTTTGAAACAAGCCAAGACAAAATGATTTCCCAGAGGAGTGAGCTGTAATTGTAGCTCCTCTAAGACATACAGCAGTGAGAGGCACTGCTCCCCCACGTTTTGTCAAGTCCAATTAGTCATATTTGAGATTAGGCCATTTTCACAGTGCAGGAATTTAATTCTGACTTCCTGGTCAGATCCAATTTGTTGTTGGATTGTCCACATTTTGTTTTCTTATAAAGGCACAGTGTGTAAGATTTCGGCGGATCTATTGGCATGAAGGGGGCAGTGAGGCAAAGGCTATTCATTTGGTTGCAAATTAAAATCTCGTCACTACATGCCACTGAATCTTGTACATTGCTCCATCTAATAAAATCACTGAGTGTAATATTACAGTCAGTGAAAAGCATGAAAAATAAGTTTTTTTTTTGTTTGTTTGTTTGTTTGTTTTTAATGAAATAATGAAGGGCTAATAAAGCAGCTTTCAGTTTTTGGTATATCTGCAATGAATATTTAAACATTCCAACAGAAAAGTTTCAGGGAATTTAAAATAATCCTTCTTGTGAATACATACAATTAAAATACCTTAAAAGAAAAAAGATCTGTGGAAGTGAGATCATTTTAATACAGGACCAAACAACTTTGAGATATGTTAGAACTACATCAATACTACAGAGAAGCAAAATTTGGTTGCTTGGAAGTGAAAACTTGTTTCTAAAAATGCATGAATCTCAGTTTGGGTAGGAAATGATTCATTTTTATTAATTTAATTTCAGTAAAACATTCAGCAACAACTGTTTAAGTTGCAAATTATAGATGGATAGATAAGCTTTATTTGTCACATACACATTTATACACAGTACAATGCTTTATCTAATGCTCATCTTTAGTGTTCATGAATGTTTAGTGCAAATTTAAATCCAGTGAAAAATGAGTTATATATACGAGTACACGAGTACTGAAATCCTAAAAAAAAATTAAGTTGCATTACACAAATAAAGAGAAACCACACAGATATTCTTCCGTCTAATCTCAGACATGCAAACACTACAAGATATGAAAGTATTGGTGCATCACATGCTACAGAATATATTAAGATTATTGTGCCAGTAGGAGCAATCCGAAATCAAAGCACCACATCATCTGATCTCATAGGGAAGGGTTTGATATTATCAATGCCTCCCTGATAAGCAGCTCAGGATGTTTAAGACAGGGCCTGTAAACCTCTCACGTTACCAAATAATCTGAGCTGAACCTCGATTCTGACCAAGATCCCAGACCAGTTGTCTAATGCAGCTTAAAAAGTCCTTAAGTGTGAACATTAAAAGCCTTTAGAAGGAAGTTTAAAAAATACAAAATGTAGCTCCAAGGCCAGACTTCAAAAATTCATGATTAAAAACATACTGTGAGTAGAGTTTTAGGATTCTGCAAGGTCTCATAAATGTACTGGAAGTTTTCACATCATTTTTATCCCCCAAAAATCCCCAACATGAACACAGAGGGTGAGGAGAGTTGTTAATAAATTCAATACTATTTTGAACTTGAAGTTTTCTGAAGTTACGGAACTGTTAGTTATGCCAAGATGCAACCACTGGGGCTGAAAAATTAAGCTAAAGTGGAAATGCAACAAACTGCAGTTCCTTAAAAATCCACTTGAGGTTGGCTCTAAAGGTGAGTCAAGCCCCATAGACCTCCATGTTAAAATGTCTAACTTTACAGCAGAAATAAACATGATTCCAGCCTGATACAAATAACTGATTTGGTCTCTACAGTTTATTTCCATGTTAAATATAACTGTACAGAAAATTAATTTTTATATAACTCACTTGTTTAAATCAAATTAAAGCCAGATCCAGCACACTGAAAGGTTCATCTATCGTTATTTACAGTGTATGTTCTGCACGTAACATTCAGACATGATTTGGGATACTTACTGAGATGGGCATGTTTGACTGTGCCGACCTCTGCTGCCACGTCACAAACAGGTTCTCTATCTTCATCTGTTTCTCCAGTTCTGTCAGCGCAAACACAAAGCCATTACCTCTCCTATCCACTGTGGAGTCTGAAGGGCTCATTGGACAAAAAATGATATTATTATCACTATTAGTCGCAGTATTTACCTCTCCGCTCAGCAGCTTTTATCTCTAAGAGCTGGCCGCCATGCCGGGCCACCACATCTCCCTCCATCAAGGGTCGGATGGTGCAAACATCCCTCAGAGCCTCGTCAAAGGGAAGCAGCTCAGACGGGAAGTGGAGCGGTGCGAGACTTCGACCAGAGCCTCCCAGCCTGCCCTGCTCTTTACTGGGCAAAGGAGGAGTGGCACTCCGTAGCAAGGCGTCAGGCTCCATGGAGGGACCGAGGAAAGGGTTGGGATCCTGAACAAGACAGATGGAATACAAGAAACAAGCGCTTAAAAGGTTTTAAAATAACTAACATATGTACCCCACTTAACACCTGAAGCAGCTAGCTCAAATTAGGAATCTGTTCAATTAAGGTAAATCAGAGATGAGGCTGAGTCTTTGTGGCAATGACTACAGGCCAAAAATGGTCCAGTAAAGTCGTCTGCATTTTTCCAATCACATTGTTTAATCTTTATTTCCTGATCACTGCACTGTATACTAGTTTAATTTTGGTATTATTACTGGATACATCAATTGCCAGAGCACCGCTGGTGTGCCTGGTTGCTGTTGAGAGGAACTTTTGGGCAAGTTTGTTCAGCGGAGCAACTCAGGGCCCAGATGCCCCAGTGTGGCAGAGCTGGCTGCACCATGCCCACAGGCTGGAGGGTCAAACTGTGCACTGGTGCTCCCTCTGCTTTTCATCAGGACCTTGACAGATGAAGCTCTGTTCAGGCAAATTTTCTGCTGCTCTGACTCTGCCTTCTGTCTGCACTCATTAGTAATGCAGTGATGAAGAGCGAGGCCATCGGAGAGAAAGGAAAAGTTTGCTTCTTTCTATTCTTTGAGCTTGTTTTGTTATTGGCCATGGGGGCGAGGCTAAAAGGGCATTTGGTGTCTTCCACTGTTGCAGCTCAAATAAATCCCTACTTCAGCCTGTTATGCTCACACTGGAACAAAACTGTGCATGACATTTTGTTGTATTTTTTAACTTTCACTTAGATTCAAACACATTGCATGTAATGTGTCAACATCACTGTTGCTGGACTGACCGGGTGTAAGGGAGCCTGGGGCAAAAGTTAGAAGCTGGGACCCTATTAACTCCTTTCTTCACAGTCTGTGCATTCTGTATATGACTTCTATGGAAGAAAACTAGATTCCCTGTATGGCAGTTTGTACTGCTGCCTATACATGAAACAGAATAGGAGGTGAGTGTGGAGTTCGTGCAAGCAACACTGACTATTTGCAATTATCGTATCAGGTAACATGTTATCCAACAAATACTAATTTAATCAAATGGCTGCAAAGCGCTTTACATGTACTATACTGCAGGCATTCATGACCCAGTTTGCCTGGTTGTTAATTCAGCTTTGATTAATATTCTTCCTTCAATTTACCATCTATCTGCCAGGGCTGCAACTTTTAACTGTAGACACATCTGCTGAATTATTTTTCTCGAAAACAGGTGAAAATGTCAATCAGTGTTTCTAAAAACCAGCATGACAAATATCTTGTTTTGACTACAGCCCACAAACATTCACACTTAAGAAGCTGCAATCAGAGAAAGTTGACCCCTTTTCTTAGAAAATTACCAAAACCAATCAACGATCAAAACAATTACAATAAATACATTTCATAGTTAAAAACTAAATGAATAATTGTTGCAGTTCTAATCTGCACAACTGAATCGTCTAATACAGTTCAGGTAGAACTGAACTATTCCAACAAAAATTAAATCACAGATTAGACACCTCTAACTAACTAACTAACTAACTAACTAACTAACTAACTAACTAACTAACTAACTAACTAACTAACTAACTACATAAACAAACAAACAAACAAACAAACATAAAAAAACAAAGAAATACAAGAAAAGGACAAAACATATAAGTGCCATAATAACTAAATAGCAAAAATATATATTTTTAAAAAGCTAGCTAAAAAAATTGATAAAATTACAAAACATAAAAGTAACATTTAAAAAAATACAACAGGGAAAAATTTGATTAAAAATACGTCCATAATAAAAACTAGATTAAACATGTATTAAATAGATTTAAAAGGCAAAACATAAAAAGAAAAAAAGAATTAAAAAATTATTTAAAAAAACAAGACTATCACAAAAACCAGACAACAAAACTTTAAAAAAAGATTTAAAATACTAAACAAACATATAAAACACCAGAATAAAAAACTGATAAAATTAATAAAATTGATTAAAAAACACAAAAGATATAATTTCGCTGAAAGAAACGTTGGGTTGTCAATTGTGACTGTGAAAGAAGATTTTTTATTTTTTATTTTTTTTGAACAGCGGTTGTTGATGGAGGAACGGTTATTGCTGTGCCTTCTCTACCCCCAGCTGTTCCAACACAGCAGACCTGAAGTCACAAGCCCATCTTCAAACTACCTGTAGCATACTGTCACACACTACAAATCCTCCCCGCCACCATAATGAAAAAAAAATAAAAATCTAGCAAAATCGATCAGCGGCTGTGGAACTGGGGCTTCTCTGCACTGCTGTCCTCTCACTCCCTGCTGGGAATACTGACGCTGATACGACAGCCGACTCATGATGTGAGAGTACAAGTGGAGTGCAAGGAAGACAGGTTGTTAAAAATGCTTTGCAAACAGTTCTGTAGCAGGCAGCAAATTCGACTCTGGAAACCTCCCTATCCACACCTCTGATCATAAACAATCCAGAAGGATAAATGGAAACTGACAGGGGCTAAATTGCATTGGGGTAGTTAAGTCTTTCATTTTGGAAAACAAGGCCGCTGATGTGACAGGGGTTATATTTCCAGGGTATGATACGGACAACATAAGAAGACAGCGAATACAGAGGAGTAATAATCAAGACGGATAAAAATGCTTAGTTGTGATGCTGAGAAATGTTGTTTTGGTTTGTGCTGACGAGACCATCGGTTGCATATTGATCCACAGCTTCATAGTTAATACAGGGGGTCCAGGAGTTTTTGCTGAGTTGCTCGAAACAAAAAACAAGGCTAAATAAGGCAGCAACCAGCTTTGATGGGGCTACAGGTGACAAAAGCAAAGGAGAAGATTCAGCGACGTCTGTACCTGCCAGCATTTAAACAGAATGTCAATGGGAAGACTTTTTTTTCCCAACTGGAATTGATTCAGTTTTAAATTAATCTTATCTTACAGACAGATCACCTTCGTTGTCAAACAAGCTTTTATTCAGTTAAAAAGCAAAGGTAAAGTCCTCTCTCTATCACTCTCCTAAAAGACTTATTAAAGTTATTAATTTAGTAGTTCTTAGTATGTGACTGCTTGTCTTCAAACAGGAGGGGAAAAAAAGCGTGATCACATAACACCAGTATCGGCCGCCCTCCACTGGCTTCCTGTGCGTTTCAGGGCTGTTTTTAAGATGTAATTATTTGTTTTAAAGGTTTTAAATGAATTTTATTTGACAGAACTCTTGTATCATAACACCCTGGTGACAAAGATATAGATACAAGTAGACAAAAACAAAACAACTACATTTGAATTTTGGATGTTTTCTGTTCATTAGTCTCGAAGAGAACAAAATCTCAAAATCGAGAGTTGCATAAAAAAAAAAAAAAACATGGTTGCGCCTTTAGTGTCTCACCTTACCTGTAGTTAAATGTTCTACTGCCATTACAGAGTGCAGACACATCACTAGTAAGCCATAAATACCATGAGAACCACATCTTCAACATATGGGAGTCACCCAAACTCCCCCCCAAGACACAACAGCTGCATTCCACCTGCCCCTGGACCTGCTACCTTCTGCCAAAGTTCAAGTCCAGATGCTGCCCTGCCGGGCTGATTCCACCTGAGCTGCCAGCCCTTTCTCCTCACCACATGCAGGCACACTGACTGAAACAGGAGGCTGCCTGTTAGTGACAAATCTTATGTGTGTGTCAGCATGTCTGAGAGAGCAAATGCTGAAGCAGAAAATATTTATTTTATCCAAACAGTGTTGCAAAGGCTTGTCTGATGTTGGATTTATTCTTCCTCTCTGAAATCAAACTTGAAAATGGTCTTCTATTCCTGTGCCTCCCAAAAAAATTTTAAATTTTAAAAATTGTTGCAATTTACAGGAATCACACAGTGGGGAAGGAATGAGTAAAACTTCTCCAAAAGTTGCTACGTTGAGAGGATTACTGCTTCTTACTTGAGAGGAGATAAAACCAGAGCCCGAATGAAACTGGCCCGAGACTTTATGGTGAAGAAAATATGTTTTCATTCTAGTAGATATTAAATCTCTGAACCCCAAAAGGCATGAGGTTTTTAGAAAATACCCTATGTCTTTAGAAAATACACATTGATCCGAGCTAGAAACGACAAAAAACTGTAAAGAATTGTCAGATTTTCAACTTTGCAATGGTCTTTGAAGTATTCATCTGTGGCATGCTGTTGGTTGGGAAGTTCAACCAAATCTAAGCTTCAAATTGTAATATTTCATCAAAATCACTTTATTCAGCATGTCACATTTAAATTCTGGAAAACACTAAAAGTTCTGAACCCCTCAGTACAACTAAGAAGCCATTAGTGCCTCAGATGTCCACAGAGCAGCTGACAAATACAGGTCCATCTGAGAACTCTTGTTACACCATGTCCTCATTGGAAAAAAAGCCTTTGTGGTGACCTGTTACACACCAAATCTGGACCCATGGCAGCAGATGATAGCGTGCTGCCTTCTTTTTATAAGGCAGGACAAACACAGCACTGTGTGTAAGAGAGAGCTGATGATGACTCAGTAGGCGCTGAAACAGCATGAATAAAAAATTCTAGTCTGGTGCTTGGTTAATGAGTTTCTGCTTTCAGGGTACATAAAAGCTTATTATCACGATACATTTTGATAAATACTGGATGTTATAATGGCACAGACAGCTAATACGGCCAATGGCGGTTTAACTAATAGTATGTGGACATCGTATAAACACCTTGTATCAGTGTGTGGAGGCTACAAGTTCACATCACAGACAAGCCTTGCCATGAGGTAAACCTCAAGAAGCACTGTGTTTGGGTGCTGTTTCTTCAAATACCTTTTTATATCATTATAGTTGAATTTTAGAATTTTCTGTAAAGTCAGAATGTACTATTATGGTTGCAGGACAGAGCAGATGAGACCCCCACACAAATTATCACTAAGTTAGAGATGCAGTTTGGATGATTTTCTACATTTCTCTGCCCACTCTGCTGTTGTGTCGGCGTCTTTACCTGCTTGAAGTCCATTTCATGGATGGGTGCATCAGAGAAGCAGTAGTGATGGAAGAGGCCCATCTTCTGGTTGAACAGGCAGTGGACAACATGAGCCCTCGCGTTCTGCCACTTAACCAGGCGGACCAGCTCGCGGTTCAGAGAGGCGCCCAGGTCCACAGACCAGTTGTAGCTGTACACAGTCATCTAAAGAAATTACAAAGTGACACATAACAGATTAAAACACAGAACAACTGTACTTGATCCATTTCTTCAGAGCCATTGTTTTATACCAGGTGGAGTTGCAAAGATGAATCGAGCAGTTTTTTTCAAACTTGTGAGGACATGATCTTGGGTTTTGGGGAACACAGACTGACCGTTTTCCACCATTTTTGACATTTTGTAGGCCAAACAACTATTCAATCAATCAAAAATATAAACAGAATAATTGACAATAAAACTAGTTGCCACTTTAATATCAATTAGGTTAATTTTTTAATAATGCTCTGCTTCAAAACTCTCCACAATGTCCATAATTCATTGTAAAGCACCCAGAGTGTAGTAAGACTTCACAGTTGCACTATCATTTATTATATGGACAATTAAAGCACTTGTCGATATAGTCATACAATGTGCCGCTTGTATCATCTGGTACATAACAATATCAGCTGTCTACATTTCCTAGGTTAGAGGTCAGGTCAAAGCCTTTGAATTTCTTTTTTGAGTAGTTTCTGCAGTGTGACTGGGTTCATTGTCTGGCTGGAGGAGTGCTGTTGCCATGTGTGGTGTCAGTTTGGGCTGGAACAATGTTTAGGAACATGTAAAATCAACATTTAAATGTCAAATTAACATTCAAATGAATGCCAGGAGTCAAGGTTTCCTAGCAGAGCATTGCATTGTAGCAAAATAATCAATGTTATTCACTTTACCTGTCAGCTGTTCAAAATCTTTGGCTAATTTGTGTATGCATATACTGCCAGGGGTAAGTGCAGTCATTTGTATTTGGTGAAACAACCACTAACTGGATAAGAGTAGTGAGGAGAGATGCACTTATGCATTTAACACAGCTGTAATTCAGTGGTCAGAGATGTATTCACTGCTCAATACAAAACAGGACCTTTTGAATTCTGTCTTGTTCTCCGCTTGGCCTGAGGGCTATTCACAATACAGAGGCATCCACATGCCAAGTCACCTTTTTGTCCAGGATGTTGATGAAGAGGAACCTCTGGCGGGGAGCCAGTCCTGCCCCGGCCTGGCTGGGACTGACCCAATCACTCTGCTCCAGAGCCTCGAAGCGCTGGAAGCCCTTATGAGCTGGGCAGAAGACAGAAACTCAGTGAAACGGCAAAGCAATATGAATCAAAGCCAGACAGCATGTGGTGGCAAGTCCTTTAACAAAGGCTCCCTTCTGACTGTCAGGACATTACTTCTTCTGTTCTTTACCAAAGTGTAGGATTACAGTCAGAGGACAGCACTGCACCATGACGTCTTATATGCAGTTAATTTTTAGTAGGTCTTTATAAGTCCTGAGGCCAAATACACAGAATTACGCAAGATTCTCTGAGAGGTTTCCAAGGTTTGGCTGACAAATGGGTGAAAGCTTTACTTCTTTGAAGACACTGTAAAGCCTGTCAACACATTCTAGCCATTTGCGGGTAAAGGAAATGTTCTGAATATGATCAGTGGGAGAGAAGAAGCATGGGGAGTGTTTATTCTTTTCACAATAAAATGTAAGAGATTTATTCTGAGTCACACTATTTCTCTATGTGTTGCGCTTATTACATCGTGGCAAGAAGCAAACTGAAAATGATGAAGCATTGTCATTACCAGAGACAGGTCAACTTCAAGGTGATTTAAAGCCTGCTTTAACTTAAACTAAAGACAAAAAAGTTGTTTTCCTGCAGCTTTGTGACTAGTTATTAGTGCGATGCAACTGCAGAATACAGTAATTTATACGCCTTGTTTTTTATTTATTTGTCAGTGTCTCAGACATTTAATTCTAATATTTATTAATGCATTTTATTCTACTTTTCATTATAATAAAAAGAAAGTCATTGGGCTGTTTTTGTGCAGGCAGCAGCATTCTGAGGTCTGCCTGTGCTGAGTTTTGTGTGTAGCAGAGCTCGATGTTAAAATGTTTTCAGGGGCAGACTTAGTTATAAATTAACTTAAGCTATGAATGAGTAAATGCATTTAGCTTCAAACTGAAAAGACACGACTTTATTCATCCTGAAGGAAACGCACAGCAACATAAATACATAGACATCAGGGAAAGAAGACAAAATGTATCTGACACATTGAAATAAAAGCTGCAGTCGATTGAGTTTGGTTTGTTCACAAGATGTTTATTCAAATTTGGAGGTTCTGATTCAAATCTGAGTTGATCCGATTAAATTATCGGTTTGATAGAAATTGAATTTTAACTCTGTGAGTGCGACTGCTGAAGCTGACAAAGCTGATCAACAGCTGATCCTCTCACCACTCTGAGTTGCTAGAACTACAAAAACACATGCTGATTTGACAGTTTCAGAGTGAAGCTTCCATCCTCACAAAGGCGCTCTAGCTGAGTATGAATACCAGCCTGCAGACAGCATGTTAACCTGCAAACCACTGAAAGATCATTTTGGGTCAGTCATCAAGTCTTCTACGAAATTAACTTAAATGTGCAGTGCCAGATACAATCCGCCTGTGGTTCTTCTAAACATTGTATATGGTAGTGTCACTGATCAATGCCAGCTGAAGATAGAAACATGAGTGAGTTTTATCTTGAGCCCTGAGTGCAGGAAAGACGCATCACTGCCAGTTAAAGGCTGATATTATACATATTTAAAGGTTTATAATTGTGTTTTGGGGTCTATGAGAATATGCTTAAATGCTTTAATGTTAAAAAAAACACAGTAACCCCAGATCTATAGAAGCATAGTACAGAAGTATAGAAGCAGCTTGTTATGACTACGGGTGTATGGAGCCCACAAGGCAGAATATGATCTCTTTAAATTAAGAAGGTGTAGACACATAAACCTTTCCAACATCACAGAAATGTCTTCTATTCACTAAGCTGCTTTTTGTGTCTCACTTTGATTCACAAAAATTGGGCCAAATGTCTTTTTTTTTTAAATGTAAAGTACTTTGTCTAAACATTGTGTTTAAAAGCTACTTTCATTTAAGTCACTTTTAAACTACATTGTTTGTTAACTAATACATATATTTAACCCTTTGAACCTAAAAACCTGCCAACAGGTTTCAAAGTCTTGATATTTTTGTAAAATCTGCAAAATTCCACTGTTGATGAAAACTGTCAAGACAGAAAAAAATGGTTGGACTTTCACCTTTCCAACAGTATTTGAATAACTTATCCGCAATGCGTCACTCCAATGGAAAAAATAACCTAATCTAAACTTGAAATTTTAATATTTTATAGAAATCACTTCATTATGTTGCATTTCAAAATTTGCTAGAAACTGTTTCTGTTAAAATTACAAAATTCTGCACTAATGAACTGCAGGGTGTGTTTACACAGAGAAGGTAGGAGATAAATATGGAAACAAAATAAAACCTAAGAAGTAAAATACATAGTTTTTTCAGTATTGGTACCACCTGTGGGCACATAAATTAAAGTATATGTTGATTTCAGGTTTTATCAACTCTTGTTAAATAAATAACCAAAAGAAAATTCAACTTTTGTGTGGGACTTGATATTACAGTGAGTAAAAATGTGACAAGAGCAGAAAGAGCAGAGAAAGTGATTGTGGTTCAGAGAGTTAACAAATAAAATCAAGAATCTACATCTCTACAAAAACAAGAAACAAAAAAGAAACAGCCATTTAAAATATCCCGTCAGCACCAATGGTGTTGTTAAGCTGAGAAGCAAACTTACGTGTGAACCTATTTAGCACTGGGGTGTTTTCCTCATCTGAACTGTCTTCTGTAGGCAAACAGAGATGGTACAAACAGCAAGGCAGCATGGACAGTGAAACACAGCTTGACACATACTGATGTAAGCAAACACTTGCAAAATAACACAGGTATGTTAGACAGCTTGTAGCATGGACAGGGAAACACAGAATCAAAGAGAGGCAGCGAGGAGAGCGTGTTGGAAGCTTCGACATGAAACACTCATGCTTGGACCTTTTTCTCTACACTACATGTGAGGTTAAAACAAGTGTTAGCAACATGCTGCAGAAACTTTTATTCAAGTCTTATACACTAATATAGGCCTTCTTAACAATCATTAAATTAGCTGTGGATATCACTACATTCCAGCATCTTCTATGTAACTGGATTATACTTGGATTTATTTTTCTTATCTGTTTTTTTAAATCTTTTTTTCCCCCTTTTATTATCAATATTCCCTCGAAATTTAAAGTCTGTCCTTCTATTGTCAGAGTTTTTTCTTTTAGTTATACAAAAAAAAAAACAAAAAAAAAAACTCTCATATCACTGTCAGCACAGAATCTTCTGTCTCGTAGAGCAGTGGCGTGTGTTATGTCAGGTACCAGGGATCCAAAAGCAAAAGACAATGAATAAATAATGTCAGGTGACTGGCTGGAGATTTTTCTAACATTTGGACTGACATTAAATTCAGAAGAAAAAAAAACTAAATGAATTTCTGAGAGAAGCCAACAGTGAATTTTAAGTCCAAAAAAGCATGGCAGAAAAACTGTTACCAAGCTTTAAGGTCTGAGGTGTGTAGAAGTCATCTGAGAAATTTAATAAAGGTGTTTCAATGTATCAGCCATCAATTGCTATTGGTCATCAATATTTGTTTCAAATAGTTTGATAGGTGGTCTCTGTAAAAGCTAAACAGAAGAGCCAATTAGGTAAGAAAACAAACTTGTGAGACAATTTCTTTACAAGTCGCTAAAATGGCAAATTGTGATAAAATGTTACAATTTTAAGCTTGGGTTTACTTAAGCTTTTTTAACTGAAAGGACATATTATAGAAGTGTACGTCAAAGATCACTGAAAAGTTCAAAATCTGACAGTTCTACAGTTTCTGGCCCTAATAAATGGCGTAATTTTGGCTCTTTTTTTCACAACATGCCATTTAAACTTGTCAGCTTGTTTTGGGGCCCAGAGGGTTAATATATAATGTTGTCTATCACCCCTAGATAAAAAAACAAAAAAAACTTCAAATAGACTCTGATCGCTATTGGCAGATACTGCTTCCATCCTTCGCTGATTGACCCCAGAAATCCTAATCAGAGCTCCCTTAAATAACTGTAATTAGCTCACTTTTTGGATTTTACACAGCTTACCCATCAATGTTGTAATGGTTACTTCATGTGAGATGTCTGTGATAAAGTGCAGTAATAGATGTATGAGTTTTTCAGATGACAGAACACTGCACAAACTATGAAACACAACTTTGTCATCCTGGAAATGAATCAGCTGCAATCATTTTATTCTCTAAGTCCAAAACTGTACAAGAATCTGTACATATTTAATTGGCCACCACAGGATGCTGTGCGTTACGTTGACACAAAAGTTGAGATAGGCTGAATGTTATTTGCTGCTGATGTTTGTTTTTTTTGTGCTAGCAGAGGACTCACTGTAGGACTTTATTATATATATATATTTAATTAAATGAATGAGGTGGCTGTTATTTTCATGCAGTGTTAACAGGACCTTGCAGCTCTGATTTAGTGTTTCTGATTGAAGACCTCTTGACAGCAAAATTAAATGTTTGTATTATCAGCAAGAATATAATTATCTGGTACTGTTCGATAGCCCAGGAAATTTCATTTAGTTTTCAGTCACCCAGATTGATTATTCAAAACTTCAAATGCATCTGCTGTAGCTGTAGTCTTTCAATATTCCTAAATACTGTTTAGGATTTCATCTCTACATGTTATTTATAAACTGGACAAAAAGACAGTCACGAGTGGGTATTTCCAACAAAATCTAACATAATATTGTTGCATTGTGTTTTATGTAGTGCACTCAATGAAACACTGAGGCAGTAAATGAAGGCTGTGGATGGCTGGCTTCAGCAGTTACCTTGCTCTGTGCTGCAGTGCCACTGGTGGAAGTTGCGGCCAATGAGAACAAAGTTCCTTGTAGCGTCTGGAGGATGGCTGAGATTCTGGACCAGTGTAAATGGTACAAATACATCTCCAGTTGCCCGACAGCTGCAAAAGAAACAGAGAAAACCATCATACAGCTGTAACACAGCACTGATCTGAAATATTAAGGACCCTGAGATGTACATGTGTAAGAATAAACGGCTGCTATGTGATCAGAAATCCTCCAGATTTTGGTGATTTGCACTGTGAACTCTGCACTGCTGGTCTCTGGTCTGCCATCCAAACTGGGCAGTAATATAAGATTGAAGGTTATCATCCTGCCTGCATGAATGTCGTGGTCAACTAAAACACATAAATAAATGTAAGGATTGATCAAAAAGTCCCAAGATTGTCTGTGGTGTGCCATGGTTATATGCGAGTACGTCTTAGATTTGAAACAGTTGTATACAAAAGATTTCTGTTGTCTCAAAATGCTCTTTTGGGACATTTCTGTTCTGTTTATCAAAGAAAAAAATTGTTATCTCTTATTAGAATTAGATCTAACTAGATATTGGGGTCCTTGGTCTCACTGAAAATTGCAGGTGTCAAGTCCTGCTGACAAAGTTAGTATTTGCATATGAAGGAGCTACAGTTCACACACTTTGCACTGCTGGTTACTGAGAAGTGAAAACAGCTTAAATGTCCCATGTTGAAGTCAAGTTGATCACTATTTTACTCTCTAAGATTCTTCTTTTTATTGGTCCCAGCCTCCAGAATTACAGATGCCAAAACATGTCCTACTTTCCACAAAGTCATAGCTATTGTTGGAGACAGTGCTCATTGCTTATTTATTGTGTTTTATAATGAGCAAACCAATTGTTGATGAAGTTCTCTCAACCAAGCATCAACCTCCGGGGCTGAAAAAATGCTGAAACACCAAAAACTGCATTTTCCTTGATCGTCCACTTGACTTCAAAAGCGAATCAACCTCATAGACCTCCATATTAAAATGTCCACATTTAAAGCACAAATAAACATGTTTACAGACAGGTCCAAAAACAGATTTTGTCTCTACAGCTTATTTCCCTGTTCATGATGAGTGTGTATAGGGTGATTATTTTAGATAACTCGCCTGTTTAACTTATATTAAGAATTAACATTATGTGTAATTAGGGTGTGGTTGCTTTGAGTGAGAGATGGTCGCCACCTTGTCTTTTTATTTATTTTTTGGATTAGCTGGGAGTTGAGTTGAGAACAGAGGCAGCCAGAGCCACCACACTGAGCTTCAAAACTGCTCATGAGGAAACCTGTAGATGAGGTCATCAGCTGCCACACCCACAGACATGTAAGAATAGGGCAGTTTGTTTGCCTCCAGTGGCTCTTCCATGTAAAAGCTAGAAGTAATTGACATGTAATTCATAAGCAATAAAAGCTGCTCACATTACAGTTTGAGGGCTACACTTATTTGAAGCATAAGATAGGTGGAAGGAGTTGAAGCATCAGTTCAAGATTATGAGATGAAAGAAGCTGAATTATCAGCAATGAATGCTGTTTAAATCTCATTTGAATTGGAAGCAAGGCAACATTTTCAGTTGAAACCGAAGTTTGTATACTTTTAGTAAGTCAGTTGTTTGAAATATCCATTTTTATGCAAATAGGAAAGATCAATAAAATCTGGGCACTATACAATAAAAAGAAAGTATCACAGCAGCATGTCAGTGCCACTTAGGTTCTCAACAGGAGGAAGATGAAAGTATTGTCTTCAGACTGTAAGAAGTATCATTATAATACTAACAACTCACCTTGTCTTTTCAAATGCCTTCACTGATGTATCACTCGCCAGAGAACTGACCAAATTCACAATCTCTGCCAAGACGGAAGGCAGCAGGAAGTGTGAAGCTATTTCAGCCATGCACTGCTGAATGGAGGGGCAGTCTGCTCACCAGAAGTGGCAGATTACATGGGAACAAACAGAAACAGAGAGTGAGAGGTACATCAGCTTACAACACCTGTCAATGTCAGAAGATGCAGTTATTCTGTTTCAATATTCTATCTGGACATGAGGGAGAAACCTACTATGTTTAGCCATGAAGGTAATCCATGACTGGCAGGTATCCTGGTAAACGGGGTGCAAAGTGCCTGCATCGCCCTCCTCCAATTGAGACACCTGCCTCCTGCAGAGCCACAAAACCCCCAACGCTGCATTAAAGGACATTTTTACAGGTCTAACAGCAGTAAAAAAGCAGCACTGTGGCTGTTTAATGGCTTGTTGCTCGCTATCAATAACACGGTGAAATTTCTGGCTTTCACAAGTGATTTGGGATAGTGCCCCATAGGAAAGTCATGACACTGCTGAGCCATGGTGCTGTAGTGCTCAACATAACATATATCCACCAATAATCTACCATGGTTGCACTTTGAGAAATCTAGTCAACAGTTTTTCCAGGCGTGTCACTTACAATGACGGTCAATGGAGGACAGTTTTTCTACTGAATACTGCAAGTCTTAACCTGTTGCCATCTCTGTATTTTGAAGTAAGGATTCCCCCACCTCTGGGCCTGCTCCAGCTCTACAGCCATCGCCTTCTCCTGACTCCACTGCTGCTTCACGTTCTCTGTCTTGTGTCTTCGACGCGCCGCTCGGCCTTCCTCTCCTTTCTCTTGCACTATGTCATCAGTTGTCTTTGGGCTTCCAAGCTCTGTTGAGTCTGGCTTACTCTGATGGAAAAAAAACACATGTAAACTGTTCAAAAATAGCTCCGTGTTTGCTTTGTTTTGTTAAGACATTTACAGAAAACACAATAATATGAGCAGGAAGGTGGTTTCAGTGCAGAGTATGTTCTGCTCATGTAGTCAGCAGTGAGGCTAAACAAAACACACTTCTGCAATGAAAACCTTCAGCTTCTGGAAGACTGACCAGTATGTCCCAGAAACTCCGGCGGGTGGTCCTGCCAGTGGGTGTTGTGGACTCGGGTGTGCTGGTCCCTGTCACTGGGGTGCCTCCTTGGATTAAGGTGATTGGAGAAGGGCTGGATTTAAAGACCCGGGAACCACTGCGTTGCCTGGGGCTGTCCTTCACTTCTTTCACCTCAGGCAAAGGAATCAGCAGTCCTGAAATGAGAATAACAGACATTTGTATCTAAGTTAACTAAAAGTTTGTACATTTCATAGTGCAGGAAACATAATCAGGCAGTTAAAATATGTTTGGGTAATTTGTGACTTGATCTTCGTCAGTATTTTTCTGTAGCTTTTACTTCTGGAGGAATAAGGAATGAAACGGCCGTCATTTTTGTTTACTGTTGGGACTTCAGACAGGACATAGAACAGAGAACGGTGTGTTTGTGAGTTCAGTAAAGCCCTACAGCCCCACAGTAAACCAACTGAAACTGGGGGTGTCATGTGATTTAAATGTAGTTGATAAGTTAATACCATTGCAGCAACCCTGTGTCGTAGCTGCAGTGACCCGGCTGTATCCTGCTGCCCTGCTCCAGCCTCATGAAGTCCAATAGAATACTCTCTTATCTGCCACCTGCTTTTGCAAAAGCCTTCACACTGTGTTATACATAGTGCTGTGGAAAATGCTTTGCACCTCAGTATCATTCAGTCATCAGGGAAAAAAACTCTCTGGCTTGTTTTTTATAACCAGTAACATTTGTCTTGGGCGGTGCTAAGCCCACGATGTAGCAATGGTGCCCCTGCAAAATAATGTTGAAGGGAACTGCTTTGGTTGACTGTTGGCAGGCAGGGAGTGGAGAAGAATACGCTTCAAAATCTATAGTGGAAATGGCAAACCTTTACCCAAAGTCTGCATCCAGTGAGTCAAACTACTTCAGGATTGTCAATTTATCAGCCTGGTTGTGGAAATATGAAATATGAATGATTAGTGTCATAAACACTGACTTGATTATCGTGATGCACAAGTTTAGATGGCCTTCAGATATTGATAAAATGTGTACAGACATGATTTTTTAAATACCCTATTTATATTATGTTTTATATAAGCTCTTAGCTCAGCTACTGGCTCTGTGGGCTCTGTGTTTTCTCAAACAGGAAAGTTTGTTTTCATATTTAACTGTGTGCTGATAGACACATCTGACTGGACACAGCCTCTTCAGAATCTAGAAATTAGTATCAGGGGTCGGGAGAGGAAAAAGGTTTCTTTAAAATTATGTTTTACTGCTGCAGATTAGAGTACAGTCTCTGCAACATAATCAAAAAAAGATACAAGCCATATGGGCTACATCTATATGCATCAGTGGTTATGTTTTATATTAACATAATGAGGATATTTTGTTTACCACGACACAACTTGTTAATACTGAATGTAGTGCTTAAGTAAAACAGAAAAAAAAGCACATTTCAGTAATTTTCAAGCAGTAGAGCATCTGCTTGTAGTAATTACAGCGTTATGAAAGCATTTTATAGTTATCATAGTACATTCACTGTTTCTTAACATTAAAATTTAGAGAAAAATCTTGATTTGTTAAAACAAAGACATACTTCTACAACAAAAGACAGATGCAGAACACAGTCTGTATTTATCACATTTAACCCGAACCAGTCTAGCAAATGCAGCAGTGTGACAGTTCAGCTAAATACAGCAAAACATGCAATCACAGCAACAGGCTGTCAGTTTCACAGAGGAATTTTATGTCGTGTGGACATTTAAATGGCTTGTGTTTTTTATTTTCTCAGAACCATCAAACTCTGAACGGCAGGAAGTAGACACAGCTTTCTCTCTCTCCGTCCCTCAAAAGCAGACATTAGCAATGACAGCAATTACATCTGAGCTAAAAAAAAAAAACACTGTGAAAAACTCTACTCTGTGGTTTTTCTCAACACTGTCAGGCAGAAATCAACTTAAATGTGTTGAATGGGACTGAAATACACAACATTGTAGGTAGTGTTGGGGATGTTACTCAAAAAGCGTATTTGTTAAATCACTTTTGTTATTTACTCCCTATAAAAGACATTCGTTACATTACTTTTGCATTCCTTTGCAACATTGCACGCGATGCATCGTCACCTAATTGCTAGTTAACAATATAACGTTAAACTTTACATAAACGCCCATATATCAGCGCATATCCCTGTCCTGATAAGGACATACACAAGATATATGTGTTATCCTTTTTTAATGCGTTTTATGCTTTAATAAAGTGACACCCCAACGGCAACAGCAAAGTTTGTAAAAGAAAAAAAAAAAAGAAGAAAAAAGACAAAAAAAAACTAAAGAAAAGTGCTTCAAAGAAAAATGCCAGCAAGAGAATTAAGGTGTCACTGGTGTAATACGTTACATTACTATATCACCGACAAACATATTGTGATGCATTATACATGTACTGTAAGATCTGCTTTTATTGGACTGGCTGATGCAACAATGCATCCATCCACTGCAGTTTGAGAGTAAACTGGTGCAGATACATACACAGTGCATAAAACATAGCAGAATGATACATAAGTGTTAGCTGGTGTCCTCACCTTTAGCCTCTTCTTTTTGAGTTTTGGTTGCCGGGCATTGGACCCCCACACAAAGAGGATTTGGCAAGACTCTGAGCTCCATGACAACATCACAGAGTGCATGGCGCAGTGCCCCCTGCAGTTTATCACTCAGCTGTAAGGGGCTGACATTGCCTTGTTCCCAGATGTCAAAGCGCACATACAGCTGAGGCTCTGCTAGAGGAAAAAAAAGAGACACATTTATATTTGTAAACACATACAGACAGAGACATGATATGATACAACTTCACTTTTGGTTTACATTGAAATTAATTTTGCATCCCTAAACTCTCTTCCCAGTTGTTTATTAAACACCTAAACTCACCTCTGTGTATCAAAAATATTAAATAAGCCCTGAAGATAATACAATGACAATACAAATAACAGTTTTTTAAAAAATGTACATAGACAAAACCAGGGGTCAACTGATGATCAGATTTAACATCCAGCAGTTTTTCGAGAGAGGTATCATAATTCCTCATAATAGAAATACATTTAAAAACGCACTTTGGCTCTGATACAGCTGCCTCCATCTATCTGTAGTCACCGTGTGTAATGTCAATCAACTCATCATCTCATTCACCACACTCACTGACTACATGTAAGGAAAAATAGCCAATCAACACTGTAAGTTACATGTTGAAAAGTTATTGTAGTTAAACATGTAAAACATAAAGAAAGCATTTAAATTAAGGTTTGTGTTAGAGTTTATGCTATTCTAAATTCTGACACTAAAATTTTCATTTTAGCTGTAAATCAGTTTCAAATATCAGTTATTGGTCTCCTTGATTACTAATAATCTAAATCAGCATCAGCCCTAAAAAAACATCGAGGTTGAACCATAGACAAAATTTTTACAATATGAAAATCTAATTTTGTAACACACTCATCCTGGATAAACAGCATAAACACAGACTGATGTTTAACTCTCTGGAGCCCAAAATGCAGCCACAGGTTTGAAAGCATGTTATCTTTTTTGAAAAAAACAAACAAAAAAAAAAGCCCAAACATTTTCCATTTGTCAGAGCCAGAAACTGTGAAAACAAGAAGAACTGTCAGATGGTCAACTTTGCAATAGATGTTGAACTTATTTGTAAAGTTCTCTTTATTTATTTATTTTGGTTTTGTTAAGAAAATGATCCAATCTAAACTTAAAACCATGATATTTTATCAAAATCTCTTTATGTGTCATTTCAAAATTAAGCAAAAACAGAATATGTGCACAGGTCAAATTCTGTTAAATGAAATTATTCTGCAGTCCTCAGAGCAACTAATAAGCCATGAGTGACTTGGCTGTTAGCAACAGTCGACTGATAAAAATTTGGGGACTATTTGGATGTAGATGAGAGATGAGCATGTATGAAAGTATGGAAACAGGTTAAAAAGTAGTAGTAGTAAAATATCCATTACATGCAGAGCCACAGTTTTTATCTAGTATTGGTAACAACTGTGGACATTTGATAAAATATTGTACATACTGATTCTATTTTTTTTTTGTTTTACTTTTTAAAATTTGGGTTAACTATATAACTAAAAGTAACCTATATTATTTTTTTTCTTTGAAATGCGCAGAGGGATAAAGGAATGCTTCAGGCTAAAACATTCAAATTCAGGAACTCTAAATCTTCTGTCTGAGGGAAGAAGTTGGTACACTGTGTTTAAATGTGTGAGAGATCAGAAGAGACACTATTAACAAGTCTGAGCAGGCTCTTGTTGTGAGCCGTCTAATACAAAGTGTTCCAAAAGTTAGCCAGTAATCCTCAACCAAATACAAATTTGGTTGATATTAAGGTTTAGAGACAGATTGCTGAAGCGGGCTGTTCTGCAAAACAGCAACAACACTCTGAACTACTGAATTAAATACACAGAGTAACAATCTGGCAAGCAAAAGATCCAAGCCTACTAAGAAAGTAATTTAAATAAGGGGTTCATGACAGAGTGACCTCCATTGTGACACTGTGGGTTGAGGATTGAGGCGATACAGCATGTTTGCAGAGAAAGTTTTAGGTATACAATTCTGTGCAGAGTCACAACAATCAGCATTAAACTTTCACAAGGAAGTGGCAACGTCTCTCAGAAATGTGGTCTTAATATTGGGTCAGCGGCAGCAGCTGTAGTTGTAATACCACTGACTGGAGATAGAAGCTATTAATCATCTCCACCATGGTGTCATTTCTTTCACGAGGATCCCGATTATTCTGACTGTGATATATTGATGTTAAAAGCAGCACATGGGAGTGAACAGTTTAAATTGCACAGCACACAGAAGAACAAGATGACAATTATTAGCCACCTGTCCCTCTCTGTAAGGCTTTGTCACTCACACATGCCTCTACCCCTTCAGAGGGATGATGGAAAATAATATTCATGTTCACGATAAGGATGTAACTGAGTGGCAAGACGTTTTGAGTGATTTATGCAATCTGGCACTAATTCAAACTTCCTTTCCTCCATTCTGATCTGACCAGCAACTGGAGGCAGCGTTTTCATCAAAACTCCACAACAATCACACTTAATGTTGAGAGCAACCTTTAATTAACATGTCTTCAAATAATATAAGACAGCACAGATGGACATGTATATTACGATTGTCATTGTACAGCAGCATGAAGATGGCTCTATTTTTCTTACCCCAAAACCAAACAGCTGGAGGCTTATTTGCTGGTTTTTCCAATTACACCAACAACAGAGTGAGACTAACACTTTATAAACACAGTAATATTAATAATACGCCCCAAAACTAAAATTTAATTTTGATTTATGGCCATGTGCTGCAGTGTCACACTGACAAATTTAGCTTCCAGTAACAAAAACTATTGTATTCATTAACCGGAAAGATTTACTCCTTCGGTTTTACGGGCATTCAATATTTGGACTTTAAATTTAATGGCCGAACTGTTACCCATGACACAGTTTAGGTCTGCAATTAATCCATTTTGAAATTAGCGCAGTTTAAAGTTTAAAATGAGTCCTGGGACTTAATGTAACCTTGTAAAATCAACAAACCCAGCATTAATATGAAACCCAGGAGGGTAAAGGACAATGTGAAAGAGCTCGTTCTCTGCTGCAAAATTAGCTTGTAATGCTAAAAATAAACTGCACTGATTTCACACATTAGCCGTGTCAGTACTGTTCAGCCAATGAAAATTGTTGTATAATGGCTTCTATTTATCGGAGGAGCTTTACCAAGTCTGAAACGTGAGTTTAACCTGCTGTATTTCCTATTATTATGGCTATTGTGGCTCGAAGTAAAACGCTAACTTTGCATTTGTAGAGATTTGAGGAGGTAGAGTTTAGCAGGGCAATTAGCAGGAGCTCCCTGTAGATTTCCAAAGAAAGACAATTTTTATATGAATCATTTTCAGTGTTTGTTTTCAGTCTGCAGAAAATCTCCATGTATCAATGGATGAGAAGAATCCCAGCTGTGGAACAACAACTAATGAATCTGGTGCTCTGATAAACATCTGGAGGTAGTGTTTCACCTCCCAACATCAACTGGAAGAAAGGCTCAAGAGCAACAGGACCAAGCTCTCATCTCTTCATAGTCAGTAAAAGCTCGTGCAGTGAGCAAAATGTCCATTCCAGTCAGCTATAGTCTGTGTTTTCTCACAGTCAGACAGAAAACAAACA
This sequence comes from Stegastes partitus, assembly GCF_000690725.1. Taxonomy (NCBI): domain Eukaryota; kingdom Metazoa; phylum Chordata; class Actinopteri; family Pomacentridae; genus Stegastes; species Stegastes partitus. The sequence continues at coordinate 131,562 of NW_007577848.1, read as the reverse complement.
TTTAGAAGGATTTGTTCACTTGCTTTGGAAAGCCGCAGGGAGCTCATGCTAATGAGTTCAACAAATCCCTACAATGAAAGCAGGAATGCAAGGTTAGAAAGCGTCATAACAGCCACATTAAAGGAAAGTACAGGTTGAAATAAACCAGAACTATCCACTGAGACCCAATTGACACCTGGTATTATTATGTGAAGTGAATCACATGACCCAAAAGACATAGATGACTGAGATAATCTGACTCACATTGTGATCACAGTCGGATACAACTAACCACACATTCTTCAATAAATCTGTTTTTTGTTTTTTTTTTAAAAACCCAATAAACTCCTGCTACAATTCTGTTACCCAAAGCTGCTGATCGGAGTTTAATGAAACCACTAAATACCTTCTTTCAGTATTAATAACCATAGTCTGGTTGGGCTTCCTCCACTCAAATGAACACCTTGTCCACTCAATCAAAATCTAATTGCAAATTATCAAAGAAAAGATCAATACGGTTTCACACTTCTGAACGGGTGGGCAGGCTATAGCCTACCTCCAAAGCTGGAAAGTGTCTCTGTCACATCTGACGAAAAATCACGCATTATCTGCTCTAACTTAGAACAGTCTAACTGAACTAGCTAAGCTCTTTTTTGTCACAATCATTTATCATGCTCTGTTAAATGTGTCAGGTATTTTGCTAGAATGCATAATATTGTAGAGTCTTAATATTTAAATTTAGTTCTACAAATTTGATGACTTTATTGGGTTTTAATTGAAATATTTAAATCACTCGCCAAATTCACTTATTAATACTGTGGGGTCTTAACCTTAATATTTAAACTGGCTAGTTATTCTCAATACCAGTGCTATTTCTTTACTTCTTTACTTTTTACTAATGTAGTTTTAAATATGTTATATAAATAATGGTGACCTGACTGTACTCATGTCAGTCTAGCCAGGACACCAGAAAGCAGCCTACAGGGGTGTTGAGTTTCTATCTTCGACAGTGTCCAGCATTGCTTCCCTTCACCTGGAAAACACGTTTCTTAACAAACCAACTGCTCTGCAAGGCAACTGTGCTGTTGAAGTGTGTGCAGAATGGAGGAGAACGCTAATTACAATTTGGTGTAAACACAAAGACCCCCGTAGTCATCACTCACATTTGGTTTTCATGTTACAACTGAGTCCAAATTTGCCAAAAAAAACAATATTACAACTAGAGATGTGGATTTGGAAAAATGTGGGGATCCTCCTAGCAGGTAAATTAAAATACATTAAAAAAAAGAAAAAAAATGCCTTATGTGTAATGAACATTTGGCTCATAATAGGAACTAAATATGAGGATAACTCCGACCCTGCTGTTTCTTGCAAATCTTTCCATATGTGCAATCCTCAGCTGCTGCAGGTTGCTTTAAGAATAGATGCAATTTGCATAATTGGCAATTTTTAAAAGGAGTGAGGTAACTGTGCATGTCTTTTCATCTCCACTGGGGATATTTCCCACTGTGGTCCATTTGGTCCTTTTTAAGGGCATTACAATTCATTTGTGTAAAACACAAGCAACCATTCTTCACATCTTTCCTTTTAAAACCAGTTCATTTTTCCCCTGGGTCACTTGGAGCCAGCATCAGTTTGTTGTTTTTGCTGGTGCACATTTTGTTGAAAAGAGATCATCCTTAGTGAACTGAAAAGCTGTTTTTCTCTAACTTTAATATAGTTTACTTAATTGTATTCATGCGTATATTGATGGCAAATGGAGTTGGCCATCCTGTTTTACAGAGTTATTTTGCATTTCAAGTACATTTAACTTTAATTTTGCTTTGTCACTGCCTCCATTGCCTCAAGATCCCATTAATTTATGACCCTCATGTCATTTATAGACTTGGAGAGTGCATTCAGCTTTAAACTAATGAAATAGGGAAATAATAAAGTCAATTTCCCTCTGAACAGAGCACTTGCTTGCTGTTTTCAGGAGTTATTTTGCATTTGAAGTACATTTAACTTTTGTTTTGTCACTACCTATGCGTGACAAATACTTTATCTAATCCCTTACCATCTGTTTTACTCTAAAAATGTTCAAGGAAATTCACCAGAATACAGTTTACAAAGAGCTTGACACCCCCAATTTTCTAGAGGAAAATCCCTAGAAGCCCCAATGTTCATACAATACCTATGCCCATGAGAGTGGCTACCCGTGCCCAGTGTTGCGTTTACCTACCTGAGCTGACATTGATGGATTTCACTTTAACCACAGTGGTCAGCTCATCAAAATGGTCTGGATGGAGGGGGATGGCACAGTTTTCTGATCTCTGCAAAGCGGCACAGTCCTGAGCTGGGACCTGAAGGGGCCGACCATTGGCGTCCACAAATGAGAGGGTGATGCAGGCAATACCTGGAAGAGCAGGAGAACATGTTAAAAATAACCAACAAATTATAGAGTCTTTAAAAAAAAAAAAAAAAAACACATCTCCTTAGCTCATTAGTTTTCAATTTCTACAACCTCCAGAGTCAAGAATCATTTGCTTTCCAATTCTACAAACATCCTGGACAGTGATTTTTTTTTCTATATAGCTTTGAAGCTATTCTTTTGTATACCGGAAAACTAGTTTTTTAAATTCATTTTTCATCCTCTGATGTTCAGTTCCTCATTACATCACAGTGGGAGACTAGCTTGTGTGAGACAGCATTGCAAATGTGTTAGCTTTAGCATGGTGCAAGGTGTAAATGTGCATCGTGAATGAGCAGCACCATGCACGGGGTGGGATGGATGTCTCACCGTTAGAAACAGAAGAGAAACAGGAGCTGTATCACAAAGCAGTGTTGCCATTTCAATAACTACATGTTTCATGTGTCCACAAGATTGGTCTATTGTTAATACTAGTGTCATTGTTATATAAACATTAATCAGCCACAACATTAAAACCACCTGCCTAATATATTATTGTGCAACTCCCGTCATGCCGTTGAAAAAAAGCTCTGGCCCATCGTGGCCTGGACTCCACAGACCTCTAAAGGAGTCTTGTGGTATCAGCAAATGCTTTACATCCCTGAAACTGCAAGGTAGGGCCTGCAAGAATATGACATATTTTTGTAGAATTGGCCAAGGATGCTTCATCATCTTGACATCTGGGGAATTTAGAGGTCAACACCTTGAACTCTTTGTCATGTTTCTTAAACCACTGTACATAAACAGTGCCAAACCAAATACTACTGTCATGAAGGGCTGTACATGGTGTACACATAAATGTCTACATAGGTGCCAGGTGTCAAATTAATATCCACATGAATGCAGGACCCAGTGTTTTCAAGCAGAACATTGCCCAGAGCTTCACACTACCTCCATCGGTCTGCCTTCTTTCCATCCTGCTGTCATGTCATCGGGAGGTAAACAATGCACACGCATCAGCCCTGCACGTGATTTTAAAGAAAATGTAATCTAATAGAATGGGCCATCTTCTTCGATTGCACTATGGTCCATTTCTGACACTTAGAAGCCAATTGTAGGTGCTTCTCGTGGTGGACAGTAAACAGCACGGACACTCTGTCCAATTTTTCCAATCACAGCCTCATATGAAGCATGCTGTGATTCTCTATGTGTGTGTGTGAAATCTTTCTACCAAAGCAGCATTGAGGTTTTCAGCAGTTTGCGCCACAATAGCTCCTCCGCCAGCCTTCGCTTTATTTGGGTCGTTCCAGAATTGGAGGACATTCTACGTCCCAGCCATGAAATTTTATACAATCCATGAACAAAATATTAAAGCATGCAGTTTTTGAGTAAATGGTACTTGTCCTGAGACCAAATTTAAATGAACTGGGAGAAAATGTTGATTCAAAAATATTTTTTTCAATAACAAATATGTCTGGAGTACCCCCTAAAATGCAATTTTTCTCTTGTCCCAGCCCCCTGGTGACCAAATTGAATCTCAAATAAAATTGTTAAAATGGATTTTAAATTTATTTTCTTGTCTCTTGCAATTGTGGAAACATTTGTTTTAATCAACATAATATTTTAAATATTAATTATTACGCAAGGAATCTGTGTCCCACAACATGCATGCAACCCTGTTACCCTGACATTTTTAGCATAGTAGTTGAAGAAGAAAACAGTGAGTCACATGACACAATGGAATTAACATCATCAGTTTCCCAACAGCATGAGTAGAGCAATGGTATGTCCTCTCTTCTATTTTTCATATTTTTGTAACATTGTCAGCCTTACTTGAATATCTCACTCGACCTCACACAACCCTGTTAATTTTTAGGATAAAACAAATGCGTTCATTTTTTTTTATTTGCAAATTTAATTTAGTAAGTTTGTCCTCTTGGTCAGGAGTCACACCTAACTAAACAGCTAGTTTCTAGTCCTGAGAAAACGTTAACATTAGCATGAATTTGCAACCCTGTTACTGTGACTGGAGTAACAGGGTTGCATCTCCTCCAGTTTACTCATAATTAACAAACTATTATTTATGATTCAGTTAAATAATTTGCATAACCCTGGTGAAATGTATGCACAGAGTGGGGAAAACCGCTTTTTCTGGCCATTGAGGGTTGGTATCCCTTAGAAGATATGCTGACCATCATTCCTCCACCAAAGTCTGTTACCTCACGCCACATATGGCCATTGCAAGAGACATGTGGAATACTCTGGTCAGGCATGAAATGTAAATCTGAATATCAGAGGATAGCTGCCTCAAAACTTGCTATCCGCTTTAGAACATCTCTATGTAAACATGGTTCTGTTAATAAACTTGGTATCCAGCTGTCAACATTAGTTTGAATGTTCCAGAATCAGTGTTCTAAACCAGATGGCAGTTTTCACCCAAGTGTTAAGTGAATTTGTTTGGAAGCCTGGTGTTTTAGATTGGACACACCCATTTCACATTCCCTTTTGAACCTTGGCTGTAGAAATGTGACCAATTCTACTTGGCCATAACCAATGTTTACAAAGCGTGCATCAAAATTTTTTGTTTGTTTGTTTGTTTTTGAGGCAAAGTGGCAATTGTTTTTATTTTGTTTTTTATTGGGGAAATAGAGCAGACAGCAAATGTTAATGTTAAATACAAGTCAAATAATATTTCTGTGGTCGTGAGCATTTATTTGACACATTTACATAATAATCTATAATCAAAAGTAATGTAGCTGTTCAACCCTGTGACATAATGCAACCCTGTTACTCTAATTTCAACCCTGTTACCGCATCATTTTAATTTTTAAAAATCATAAATGAATTTCTCGGCTCACAAGGGGTTGACCGATTGACCTTTAAAGAGTTGAAGTAATTATATGCATTATGTGTTAGACCAAATATTTGAAAATAAATACTGAAATAAGTAAAGTGAAACATGCCAATATTGAAAAGTTGGGAAATGGAGATTCCACAAGTTACTTAATTTAATTTAAATCAAGTCATATCTGAAATCCAGTGGTTATTCTGTTATAATTTTACTTTATGTACCTAATGGTAAGGGAATTATACTTAAAAAATAAATTAATCTACCATTTTCAGGTACCTGAATGTTGGTAACAGGGTTGCGCCAAATATAGCAAATAAAAAATAAAATATACAATAATCCCTGAGCTGAGCCAATCAAGATTTTTATAGTTGATTACCTATTATTGATGAATACATAACAGAAATTTGAAAAAGAGAAGGTTTATTTTTCAAAATTTTTGAAGCCCAAATGTCCTCCAGTTCTGGAATAACCCATTTATCATCCTTAGGCAATCAGGACTCTGTTGCTGGTTCACTGGTTGTCATTCCTTGGATCATTTTTTGTAGGTTCCAACTCTTGCAAACCAGAAACACCCCACAAGACCTGCTGTTTTAGAGATGCTGTGACCTAGTCGTCCAGCCATAACAGTTCAGTCCTTGTCAAAGTCTCTGATCATTACGCTACCCTTTTTCCTGCTTCCAACACTTCAACTTCAAGAACTGACTGTTCACTTGCTGCCTAATATATTCCTCCCTCTGACAGGAGCGATATATTGGGCAGTTATTAAAGTTGCACTTATTATCTCGATTGCAACGGGATAATAAGTGTTATTCACGTCACCTGTCAGTGGTTTTAATGTTGTGGCTGATTGGTGTATATTATACCAGAATGCTTTAGACCTGGGGTTCTCAACTGGTCTCACCCTGGGACCCACATTTTCCCATGGTCATAAAGTCGGGACCCAATTTTTTTTAGAATTCAATATTCAATATATTTTCCTGTGCAACATGCATTTCAGAGCATATAACCATGCACAGTAACTGGACCATGACAACTGCATGTAAAAAACTGCACAAAATAAATAAGGGCACAAAACAACATATTTTCACTCCATTTTGAGCAAATTAATAAGAAACTAAGGAGGACCATGACAACTGCATGTACAGAAGTGAATAAAATACATTTCAAAACTACTCGAATATAAAGTGTTGGCCTAATCAGGCCATTTGCTGAAGTTAATGAGACAGTTGGGCACTTGCTCTACTCTTGATTAGAGTTTCAGAGTCTGGGGTGACAGTAGACAGAGCTACTCTCAGATCATGCTCAGTGTCCAACCTGCTTCTCTGCTGTGACCTGAGCTGGACCAAGGTAGAGAAGACACTGTCACACAAACAGGTTGAGCTGAATGATAAGATTGCTTTAAGTGCAGGAGTGGTGAGGGATGGATACTCAGCCGCCACATCGCTGCACCAGAAGTGGGAAAGGCTTACCTCCCCAAATCTCAGTCTCAGCGTCTGATCACATGACAGCTCCACCAGCTGATGCTCTCGTGCGAGCCACATTTCGGAGATCAAAACTGATATCCCGATTCCAGCACAGCGAACGAATAGTTGGCTATTTGGGTCCATTCCTAGTATAAAAATCCACATTTTCAATACTCCGGGACATATTTGCGCTTTGCCATCTTGCGTCCCAACATCAACACAAACTTAAAATGAACGTCAAACTATGGTTACCGTGCCTGTCAAAATAAGTTTTAAGTTTTTTCAAAATAAAAAATAAGTCCAACCTGAGACGCACATTATATATTATTTAATTTTGACCAGCTGTCCGCGACCCACCCAGAACAGGTCCGCGACCCACCAGTTGAGAACCCGTGCTTTAGACCACATCATATATCCCTTCAGGAAGCTGGCCTGTTGTACTTACTAAAAGGGAACTTCTGAACAAATGTAACTGACATTTTGAACAATTACTAGCACATAAAGTCTAACAAATCACTTTTAGTGGGGGGATATAGTGAGTTGACACAAACTACTTGAACAAAGCATTCAAAAGTCTCTAAAAATAACTCATACAGGTTTGCAAAATGTGCACCACTTTGAGAACATAGCACTTAAAAGAGCTTCTCCAGGTTCAAAAGCCAAATGAGATCAGAAAATGCTTAAAATAGAACAAGTGCTTAAGGCTTGGTTACCACATTTCAGCAGTTGTTGGTAACCTATACTATGGCACTATGTGCTAGCATAGCACACAGTGGAACTTAAAAAGCAAACATTATACTGTAACACTGCAAACGGAGTGTCAAAATTTTGTTAAATATTACATTAATGTGGTGCCTTAATTACAAGTTGCTGAATTAGGTTCATGCACATTCACTGTTCACTGCACTGCAAATGCTTTTGATTAGCTAACATTTGTCATATAATTATATGTATATACATAAATGCACATACTGGAGAATATTCCGGTCCGGAGTACATACTCAACTTTATCACGAAGGTCATTTACAAACTGTATCCTAAATTATTCAAATGAAATCAGTGGGGAAAACCTGGCTGCTTCTATGCAGTGTGAGCCAATTGCTTCACAAGGCTTCCTGGGATTCCATTTCATATGAGACGATGTTAAAAAGACAAGGGGTTGAAAGTTAAAAGAAAAGTCAACTTTACGTAGCTGTAAGTCAGTGGTAAAAAGGTAACTTCAGTTTTTACGTGCTGATGTTGACAAGATCATTATTGTACTTACTGGGCTCTCTCTCTCTTTTTTTTAATCCTCCAGGACAGGGATTGGCAACTCGAAACACTCAAAGAGCCATTTGGACCTGTTTCCCACGGAAAAGAAAACACCGGGAGCCACAAAACCCTTTTGACATCTAAAATAAAGACAACACTGCATATATCGTTTTTTACTTTTATGCTATGTATAAAAAAAACTGCAGTGTGTTGCATTTATGAACGTAATGAACTGCTACAGAGGAAACGAAAATGTATTTCTGCATGCAACAAAACCATTTTGAACTCCAAAAAAAAAAAAGATGCTGGGTTAAAGGCTACCTTTAAAAAAATACTCGATGTTTATTTGAGTCCTCCTTGTGTATGGCTTAGGGTTAGTTAATTATCCACCTACAGCAAAGTAAAAATGTGGTTGGCCTGTTAACTCCAGATGGGACTACTGACCACACTCCTGACCGCCTCTGAGCACTTTGGGACGGGAGGAGCTCAAGGCAGCACCGCTGCTCCTGAGGACAGTAACTGCAGAACGGTACGTGTTTTCACGTCAGAGCCTCCAGAACACCAGAAAGAGTCGCTAGATTAGTCGCTAGTCACTTCTGACCAAAAAACTAGCCAAGAGGTTTTGGAAAAACGTCACATTTAGCAAGAAAGTCACCAAGTTGGCAATATTGTGCGTGCTGGTGGGTGTCGCACATTGACAGTTGTGACGCATATTTTGAGCGACAAACAAATTAAACATGTTTTATTTTAATGTTATAGGATCACCATAATCTTCGAATTTAGAATAACATTTTAAAAACTAACAAACTAAAATAAAATTTTACATTTAAGTTAAATGCTCATTATTTATTTTCCAAAGCCACATAGAGCCGCAGCAGAGGTATGAAAGATCCACATGCAGCTCCAGAGCCGCGGGTTGCCGACCCCTGCTCCAGGATTACCAACAAAACAACATGCTGTTTACCTATCTACATAAGCTAGCTCACAAGCTATATACTAACTTGCCTGTGAGCGTTGACACAGACACAGCAGGATACATACGAGTGTGTCCGAAGAGACATGGAACAGCAGTAACTTCTAACTATTTTCAAACACGTCACAGAGTCACAGTTTATAAGCTGCAGTTAAATCCTTTGGTACCAAGTGGCTGTCTTCAGGTTGAGTCCTCAGCTCCGTTAAAGCTCTTGGGATAAATAAAGTAGGCTATAAGTTATTTAAACAGTTTGATAAGCTTGCCATTTGTTTCGATCTAGTCTTTTGTTAGTGCATCATTATCTATTATACATCGCTTGATGTACTGTTCAATCTTGCATGTAATTGTGTGTGCTCTGGCTCTCTCTGTCTCAGGTGGTAGAGTGAGTCAGTCAATGACTGTGTAACCTGTGTCATGGTTGTTGTGTCCTTAGGCAAGACACTTCACCCACCTTGCCTGGTGTGAATGCGTATGATTGGATTGTTTTGACTAATTGAGATGGTGATCGGAGGGTTCGTAGGCGCAAAATGGCAGCCAGACCACTGTCAGTCTGCCCCAGTAGTTTACAAGTAGCAAACAATCGTAGCTTACCACCACCAGAATGAATGTGTGTAAATAAATAATTGATAGTGTAAAGCGTCTTTGAGCGTCTAGAAAAAGCGCAATATAAATCTGATCTATTATTATAATTACTATTAACATTAACATAAAAAGTAAACTATGTCTAAATGACAGAATGCACTGACTTCAGCAGAATGATGAAGCACAACATGTTACACAAGGCTGGCATTATCCTGAGGTTATTCTGGCAGTAAATTTCCATTAATGGCTGGTTAATCAAAAATGATGACATTTTTGAAATCATAAACTGCTCACCTAAAAAAAACTTAAAACATAAATAGTATAAATGCACAGGTGACTGGCTCTTCTGGGTATCACATCCAGAAACCTGCTTTCAATAAGCCTCAACGTCTAAAGAGAATAAGTAGATCAGAATGAGACAGCTCAAAATGCTTCTTCCCCATGAGTTGATATATAAATACTTGCAGCAGGGTATTCTATTTCCAGTGCATTTAAAATATTTAATGGGTTACGTTCTTTGAAGCAGAGGTCAGTAAGCTCAACAGCAGAGAAACTGTGGCTCATCACCACACTTCATGCACCCCGGAGGTCCATGCCAAATACAAAGGCAACTCAAAGATGAACACAGCTTTATAATAATAATAAAAATGAATGTGCCAAGGGAAGCCTTAATGGGAGGAGGTGCAGCACTGCAAAGAAAAAAGGAGGCCAGGAGCAGAACACATGGGGCTGTCAGCAGCAGCAGCATTATGGGCTTCAATCAACACGATGGGCATGAGAGGTTTTAAAGCGGGCAGAAGACAACACGTAGTGGTACCTTTAAACTGAGAAGGTGGGAAGAGTTGCTGAACCAGCTCCGACATGGTACCTGGGCCGACATTAGAGAGACCCAGAGAACAGGATTAGGGAAGCACCAAGATAATTTATTTTTATCCAATTTAACACTCTGAGCAGGGGTGGCAGTTGGCAGGCACTGTTGCCTCATAACAAGTACATTCAAATTCCATCAGGACCCTTGTGATTGCAGGATGTGTGTATTTTTGTGACTATCCCTTCAAGTGTTGTGATCTTCCTCAACTTCCGCTTCCTCTAGTTACCCACGAATGTGAACTTTCTATAGCATTTCTCTAATTTGCCCAAACAACAAAAAAGCCAAGTGAAGAGAGTGTAAGGGTAAACCTAAAGATCCATCAGTGTGCACCTATTCAACAAATTAGAGAACATCTTATGTACACAGATATGTCTTTCAATGTAATTCTTTAGCTCAAAATACTGCAAAAGTGGTCCATTTCACCATAAATGTATAACTCCTGGTTTTAGCCCTGTTGTAAATGGGCTGTTTCTCTGTCTGTAGCTTTAAATACAGCCAAGCTGCTATTGTTTATGCCCCCTTCAAGAAGAAGACTCTCACTGCCTCTGTGATTGACATCGCAGTGAGAAATAGTTTACCACACAGCAGCCGACACAGATGTAATATTTGTGCGGGACCAGAACTCTCTGTTGCTTACAACTTCCTCCGAGTGATTGTTTTACATGAAAATATCACAGACTTCACAGCACAGCTGTTTGTTTACTGCCTGTGTATGGTGAATTTGTCAGACAACGCTGGTTATAAAATCAGTAGTAAAATGATGCAGAGCAGCAGCTTGGAAATGCCTGACTTCTTTGGCTGACCTTCAGTCACCATTTCATACTTGTTTCATTGTTTGATTTAAAAAAAATAATAATAAATTTTTAAAAATGAAAGAAGAACACAGCCTTAGAGAGAATTTGGCTGTTTAAAAATGTAATATATGTAAGCAAAGAGAGCAGGAGAGAAGCAAACCTATGTAAACACAAGATGACTTTAAGTTGCACTGAATTGCAAACAGGCGATATGAAAACACAGTAACCCACCCAGTCATTGTTTATTGGATTCAAACTGATCTTAAAGTTCTTCTATCTCTGATTGCCCCTTAGCATTGCAAGTTCCACAGAGCTATGACCTGATGCCAAACAATCAAAGCTAATAGTAACATTAGCCACATTAGCTGCAAAATGCACTAACACAAAGGACGGTCACAACATTGGCATCAAAAACAAAAGTAATCCACGGGGTCTTTAGTCCCTCAGATGCTGGGAGTGCATGAATACTCTCGTGTTCAGTCTTGTGGCAAACAAGGGAACGTTTGGTGAGCTTTGCTCATCGCAGAGACATTTCAGAGTCAGCAGAAGTAGCTAACCGGAAAGGAACCCAGTGGACTATGAGGCAGCTGCTCATTTGAAACGGCTAACCTCACCCTTCATATTTTCCTGTTTTTATTTTTTATTTTTTTACACCAAGTTTATAGAACATACCTAAACAATAAAATAGATTTTTACTGAATGGGACATTCAAAGTGTCCTTTCACTGAAAATAGGTATTTTAGACAGTGTTCTCTCAGATGTTTGTTCACAGTGGCATACTAGAAGAAGGTTTCAACTTCTACAGCTAAAACTGGAAAGTTTCTCAGAGCTCGCCTAAAATTAGAGTTTACCTACAACAGGATTTGTGACATCATAGCAAACGCAGAGGGCAATCCTAATTAGGTCTGTTGGGATTCAGCAGATAATATTACCGGGCAGCTAAGAGGCATTAAAAAAACACTCAATTAATTAGCTGACAGGAAATGCAGGTAAGAGTCTGGGCACCTCTCGCTTCACTACAACACTGCTGCGGGTGTTTGAGTTATTTCACACACTGAGCAGAGATCAGGTAACATCATATAACTTAAGCACCTTGTTCCACAGCTAAAACTAATGAGATGGAGTCAGAGCTTCCCTGCACAGCAATTAAAAAGTAGTTAGACTGCAATACAAAATTAATTCAGGAGCAAGGGACAAACTCTTCACGTCAGCCTCGATGTTTAGAAATTGACAAGCACAGGAAGGTCGTTTTTAAAAGAGACTGAAGGCAGGAATCTCCAGAGAGTTCAGCTCACACAGCAGCCACAAACAAAACTGTATTCTCAGCTGTTAGCTAAGCTGTAATATAATAGAGAAAATATGTCTAAAACCCAGATGTGCATTTGAATTAGTATTTTATTTTTAACATTCTGAGAGCTTTGTTTGATTGAACTGATTGTTATTGGAGCTGCTGTGGACCTTTTTTCAGGAACCAGAAATGGTTTGGTACAGGTTCAGTGCAATCACAATCCCACAAGACACCTAAAACAGAGACTTTTGGAAATGCTGCTGCCCCCATTATAGTTTGAAAACTTTGGTGATGTGTTTTAGTCTGAACAGGCAGAAACATTGGTCTGTCACTATGTCTGTTTGCTGATTCAATGCTACTGTCACGTGACCATTTTCCAGAAGCAAACAAAGATTTCAGCCTGGACAGTGATTAATTCATCATGGATAATGAATTACAAGTGTTGGCGACCTTGCTGTCTTGTCCATCTGCTGTTTTGTGTGAAGAAAATCTCTGGTCTAACCATTGCTGATCTTCCTCCATCGTTAAAAAGATTTCACTCTGATGCATGCCTGACATTTAAAATTATTCATAATTGTGCACTCCTTTCTCTAAGAGAATGCCTGGCGTATCCACGCAGTGGCAGTGCCCACAGGACTAAAACATCGACTAGAGGTGACTGCAGTTCAGAAAGAGAGTCAATCGGCTTTCTCTTAAAGCAGTGGAGAAGTTGGATTCTATCCACACAGACATTAGAGACCCAGAAAGCTTTGCAGTGATTAAAACTATTCTTAAGCTTTGGCTAAAGTCAGCACAAAAGCGTCACCACCAATGGTTCGGGTTGCAAGTAACAAATATTTTCATCGTAGATTAATCTGTTGTTTATTTTGTAGTCTAATCGATTAGTTGTTTGATCTATAAAATGTCCGAAAATAGTGAAAATGTTGATCAGTGTTTCCCTAAACCCAAGATGATGCCCTAAAATGTTTTGTTTTGTCCACAACCCAAAGATATTCAGTTTATTGTCATGAACTGAATATTTCATCCTTCATGACCCATGTCCTATATGAGGCCTTTTACAGGTTTCTTTTAAGTCCCTGATGCCACCATATATAACTTCTGTCAAACCAGTTGCGAAGTCAGTACTTAACTCATTCAAGTGATTGGCTAATGCATTAAGTCCCATGTGCATACAGTTTACAACAAACAATAAAACTTAACTGTACTTGTAGGTCATTTTTTAAAAATGATTACAGAATACAATTGGTTTGAATGCAACTGTTTTTAACTGTGTTCTGTTGTTTGTATTCTTGTTAATTATTGCCCTATTTATTCTCTTTACTCTTCACATCACTGAGAATGAAGGCACACCCTCAAGGATTCCTTAAGATTTAAATCAAGGTTGAATGAATTAATGTACATGGGACACAGTGGAATAGTGACGCGTGGATTGGTCCGAGCCACTTAGCTTGTTTCGGACTGACAGAGCCAGGGTCATGCATGAACACCAGATAGTTCTTCAGAGCGCACAAACAAATGGACAGCTCGCCGACCATGAGTACACTCAATGACTTTGATAAATAGAAAAAAAAAAGCGTACTGCGTTAAAACTGCTGACTCCACACTCTGAAGTGACCACATGGCCAATAGCTAAAACACATGAATTCAGAAGTTTTGAAAAAAGGTGGACCAAGGTCAAATGGATGTCTGGAGTCTGAGTCATGTGACTCAGGGTCCACAGAGCCTAAAGCAAACAGCAGTCTGACCGTATGCATTGTGTTTGTGTATTTAGTCAGCCCACTCAGCAGGATGAGTTCTGCAAATGAAAATGCAGCACTGTGATTAAGAGCCAAATGTTAAGTTAAAATGATAATGCAAGGCGCTGTATTGTAAATTTCGTAATTACAAATGACTGTTTTAATTCAGGAAACTCTTCATTTACATTCAGAATTAGTTGCCCTTTAGTGGGAGCTGCTGGCAGAGTTATTTATTCACTTTGCACAGCCACATTTTCACATTGAGCCAGGTAACCTTTCAGTCACAGCAGCAGCACTCCGCTATAACTGACTTCAAATGCCAGGAGCTGGCGTTAGCATATTGATAAAGTATTGCAATATGAAAGGCTATTGATCACTTCTCAGTGTAAGGGACATACATAGGGAGGGAAAATGGTAAACAGAGACCTGAGCTGAACCTTATTTTCATTTGAATAAACACACACAATCAGGTGGGCAAACAAATTTCAACACAAGTGTGAAATTACATTTAAGAGGGACCAATTACACTGTAAAGCTGTGAACAGAGGCCAGCAGTGTGCACATGCAATTTCTCTGCAGAGCTAGACAGCACTTGTGTTTTGTTTGTGCAGCTCACAACAAACCACATATAATGAACCAGACAGCTGAGGAGCTTCTCTGCAACAGGCAGGTCATCCTTGGCGAAAGAGCAAATTAGGCTGGCATGCACAGTTAGAAGAACGACAAAGAGAAAGCCACCTCAGGAAAATAATTGTGCTGATGCTCATCAAAGAAATTAGCAGTGTGTGAATCGTGAAGAGAAGACGAGTGGAGTAGTCTCTGTAATGCCAGACAGGCAGAGAAAACTGTCCTCTGAATTTAATGTGGGAGATATGAATGAGAAAACGGAACTGTCAGCATATGCTATGATATTATACTGCCGCCACATCAGCAGCTTAATAATAGGAGAGTGGAGCCATTGGAAAAACTCCATGCCTGAACCGAAAACTGAGGTGACAGCAAAGTATCAAAATAGTAAACAAAGAGTACGTATTTAATGTCAGAATTGTGAATAAGCTTCATGTATGTATCAGTACAGAAAAAATTAAAGGATAAAATAAAGAAGTGAAATAGCTGCAGTTACATAGACAACATTTCTTCAACATGATCAAAATAATTCTGATTAGAGAGTCTAACTGAATTTTTTACATGGACACTAAATAAAGCTAGCCGATACGATGTGAGTTTATATATCCCACAACAATTAATAATGACATGCACAAAGTGGTGCAGTCTCTTGAGAAACATTCAATATGCTAGAAATATAACAGAGGAAGAGAAAAGAGAAACCTGACAAAAATTTTTACCCCTCTGAATCTGCAAGTGGATTTGAAACGCATGTCAAGTCTGCTAAAATTGCCAAAATTACTTATTTTATCAGAACCCAGACTATAAAAACCAGAAAGAATCGCTGTATTTTTTGAAAACTATCTAATAGTCCTTGAACTACTCATCTCATCATGAAGTTTGGTTGGGGAAAAAAACAGCATTTGCATTAACCAGAATCTATAAATAAAAAGAAAAATTGGGTGTCACAGTAGTTTTAGCTAGGTTGAGTTGAAATGTAGGCAGTGTCCACACAGAGCAGGGAGGAGACAAGAAAAAAAAAATCTAAGTGGTGAAATATCTGTAATATGGAAAGCTACAATTTTCCCCCCAACATTTTTTACACTTGAGGTCACTTAAAAAATATTGCACATGCTGACAAAGTTTTTTTTAATTTTTAGAAAATAAATATTTTAAAATTTTAAAATGTTCTTTTTTTATGATTTATGGCATTATAACTTTATCATACTGCACAAAATGTAATTTTGAGTTCTCTCTACTTCTAGCCATGACTGTGCTGTTTCCACAGAGGTTCAGAAATTTACATTACAGTGAAAAATGAGCCCACAGTGATTAAAAATGTAGCAGGAACAGAAAAAACGGCCATATAAGTGTTTGGGCTTCAGACGGTTAATTCAATCGAAGAAAAAGACCAAGACAGATCAACATTGTGTCCCAAGAACAATAGTGCATTCCTGCTGTTCTTTCTAATTAAGCAGCAATCTCAGTATAACTCTCCTGCAGTCTTTAAACAGTGGGAGAGTGCAAGGCCATCACAGCTCATAGAGAACGATAAAGTTGGTTTCACTTCCGACACCAAAGACCAGCCACGAGTGGATCAAAATTTATCAAAAAATGTATCTCAAACATATACAATAAATTATTAGCAATTACTTCTCCCTCTTCTAATAATTACAAAAGCAGTTGGGAAAAAAGATATACGCATCCAAATTTCTGATGACACCTGGGAAGAATCACTTGAACATATACACTCCTGTTCCAATAACGCCAGACACAGTTTAATACAGTTCAAAATCATTCATAGACTCCACTACTCTAAGAAAAAAATCCACTGTATTTTTTCAAATACCTCATCAACATGCGATAAATGTCAGTCCTTTGATGCAACTCTGTTCCATGCATTTTTCTCCTGTCCTAAGATTCTCACATACTGGTCCGAGGTTTTCAATACTCCGTCAAAAATTCTCAATTTTACACTGTCACCAGAACCCTTATTAATCATCCTTGGAACATCAGCAATATACAGGAATCTGACTCTAGCACAACAAAAAATAATTTCCTACTCTCTTATAACTGCAAAAAAAATGACTCTTGATGTCATGGAAAGGATCAACAGTACCCAATGCCAAGGTTTAGCTAAGAGAACTGTCTAATACATCACATTTGGAGAAAATAAGATACACACCTGAAAGATATTGTGTCACAATTTCAAAACATCTGGCAACCTTTTGTAGATTTTTTACAATCTGTGTCTGTGTAAACATCCAAAACAACTTTGCACTATATTTAATTTCTGAATCCGCAATATTTGCATTTACATATTTATAGTATGTATGTTCTGTGTTCCATTGTTCTTTCTTTGTGTTTTGCCTTTATTCTGTTTTTTATATATATATACAAAATTCTTGAGCTTCACTAAAATGGTAAATGGAATTCTGTATCTTGTAAAATGCTCAATAAAAACTTTCTGACAACGAGTGGATCAAAATCTGAAACAAAGACTCCTGGGAGAGAAATGTATTTTATAGAGTTTACCAATCAGAAATCATGTAAGTCTTTACTCGGATATTAATTGGTAATACTTTCTTCATAAATAGATTACCACAAGGTTTACCTCCAAACGGGCCTGTCTGCTCTAAATGAGTTGGTTGCAGGAGGCCTTTTTACTGTGATTGGTTTATTATTGTAATTATTAATGGGATATTAGTGTCAATGTAAATGCAGCTAATGTATTTAAATTAAATATTATTGCCTTTTTGTTCTGGTGAGCTTTTATAAATTAGTTTCAAAAATGGATACTCTGGCTGAACGACTTGGGGAAAATATCTAACTGCAACTGCAATTTAATTTTCTGAATTTGAACTGAAGTCGCTGCAAGGTGAAGAAGTGGTTAGCACCATTGCCTCACAGCAAGAGGGTCCCTGGTTCACATCCCGGTGCAGCGCAGGTTCTCTCTGGGTTCTCCGGCATCTTCCCACAAGTCCAAAAACATGTTGAGGTTAATTGATGATTCTAAATTGTCCGTAGGTGTGAATGTGAGTGTGCTTGGTTGTCTGTCTCTAAGTGTAGCCCTGCGATAGACTGGCGACCTGTCCAGGGTGTCCCCTGCCTTCGCCCTGAGTCAGCTGGGATAGGCTCCAGCCCCCCCACAACCCTAATGAGGATTAAGCGATGTATAAATAATGAATGGATGGATGAACTGGAAGTCAAGCCTCAGTTCAGTATTAACTGTGTTAATACTGAACTGAGGCAGATATAAAACTGGTGATGGAGCATTAGCACGTGAGACACCATCAAAAGCGTGACTGTCACACAAGGAGGATGGCATTCATTTGTAAAACTAGTCACAAAAATAGCTAAAACCCTGGATCAGATGTGCTGCATAACAATAACATAACATTCTAAACTACAGCTTTTGAGAATAGCTAAATACATTGTTTTAAATTGCAATTTCGATTTGGAATCAAATAACTATTCAGCCTTGATGGACACTTTTAGCACTTTTCTACTGCAGGAATTGGACTAATTTTCACAGGTTCTGTTTTGATCTCTGGAAATTGATCAGGGCAGCGCTTAGAAGGTGATGCTGAACCCAAGTTCCACATACTTTCAGGGTTTGCCAGCAGTGCAGCTGATCGTGGCCAGTCAAGAGGACAACAAAAAGTATGACAAATACAACAGCAAACACCTCCTGGTTCACTTACACAGACAGGACAAGCATTGTAGCAAACTGAAAAACTACCAAGTGGCTCAACATCTAACTGAGGTTAGGGAATAGGTCAGATTATAGTTAGAAAAGATCTGCAGGTTGGGCTAAAGTTAATATTCATTATTGTTATTCTTACGTTCAGGTGAACACAGTGAGAGCACACTGAGTCACTGTGGGGATATCTGTCTTTGTGAACACACACAAAGTATTACTAAGCCTAGTGGCACTGAAGGCATGCTGTGCTGGGGGGATATGATTACCTTTGCCTCCCGTCCCCTGGCCTCCAGGCTTATTGTAGAGGTAGATATCACCGTCAGCCAAGTCACTGCTCAAATGAAAGTAGTGCTGCAGACAGAACAGGAGAGCAAATCAGTCCCTGCAAGCTTTCAAACTACACAAGTCAGCATTTATTTCATACATCACAATGAAACTTGTCAGAATGATTTCAGTCTCTGCCTCAGTTTTGCAGAGCTTGGGAGCCTCCCATATGTAGGATTTATTCATTTTTAATCCAGATCATTTTAACTGAGCTGTTTGTGGTGCACTTGCAAATGTCAAACTGTCATCCATCAGAGCAGGGAGGCACTTTTTGGTCTGCAAGCAGCACGGACTTACTATATTTTTACAAGTCAACAAATCATTTAAAGTAGGTGGAGGACGTAGAAAATCAGACTGACTGTTTACGTTGGTGTTTAATTAATCACTTTGACCGCTGTTAAGACACGAAGACAGCACTATGGTTTCGAGGATAATGTTGAGTCCTCTCGTGGTGGCTGATTAGACAGGGGCTGAACAACTACACCACACATTTTTAAGACTTCTTTCTTTCTTTTTTCACGAATTATGGAATTTACAAAATGGCTGATTGCGGAGGTCATTCCCGAGAAGGTAGCTTGTGTATGGAAGCGGGTTATTTTAGAGACGGTAAGAGCATTAGCATAAAGTTTAGCAAAGGGACACAAGAACCTGTTCTTACATATTTGGGTTCTAGAGGTTCAGGTGTATTTTTGAACTCTGGACAGGATGCAGGTTACTCGGTTTACTTTTTTCCTCATCTTTCTGCTAAGATAAACTAAATACCGTAAATGAGGGAAAAATGTTCAAGAAAAGGTAATATGTGTTCCTTGTTTGCTAGCTGTACTGTAGAGGTGCCTCAAGGGTCTATTGTAGGACCAATTTTATTTTGTGTATACTATATAAATGAAGAACATAATGCATTCAAGCTGACAGCTACTAAGCAAAGTGTCAGATTGGCTAGATAATTTATGCTTGACTATTAAAATAAGCAAAACAAGTAATTACAGGAACAATAATTCAGTTAGTGCTGACAGTTTTCTTCACAATTATTAAAAATTGCACCATTTATTAACCAGAACCTGTAAAACAGAAAGAATTGTTGGATTTTCAACTTCACGGCGGTCCTTGAACAAATCATATGTGACGTGCAGCTCTGTCAACAGATTTAACCAAATTTAAGCTTAAAGTTGCATTGTACATTACAGCAAATACATGAGGTCACATGTTCCAGCAGACTGGATTATACCTTGAAGTGGTGTGCTGTGTTGCTGTCAGTGTACTTGGGCACATGCAGGAAGATGAGGAGGTTCTGCCTGAGGTAGTGAGCCACAGCAGGCAGCCAGGGGAGGCAGTACTGGGGGAGGCTGAAGGTCATCACCTCGGTGGCTGGAGATCCTGTCGGTTGGATGAACTGACCAGACAATATTTGGTGAAGGCTTTTATCCAAGACAATTTTCAGCAGTGTGAGTGCATGCAAGTGCTTTCTGAATTGTCCCAGTGGGAATAAAGCCCATATTTCTGGTGGAGCACACAATTTTCTCACAGCACTACACAAGGCCGTATACACACAACTACAAGACAATGCACAGAAACAGGCACTGAATTTGGAAAAAAAAAATATATATATATTAAAAGTACTTTTTGAATTACAACAAATAAAAGTAGTTTACCTCTACATCAGCTGGAGTCAGCTTGCAGTTCCTAACCAGCATGACGGTGATGATGTCCAGGGTGGTCTCATCCAGGCGCTTTCGCAGCACCTTGACCAGCTCGTCTGTAATTTCTGGACCTGAACAAACGGTGGAAAAACAGCCCCATATCACCCTCATGACGCAAACACACAGAGGTTCGAAAGAGTGCAAGACAAGTGGGACTAGTGACCAAAGGCCTTAGTATGCTGCATTGGATCGACTGCATGTGAAACATTGTCTCCAGAGGCAGAATTGGACACAGACAATCCAACAGTCTAGCTCAAAGTGACTGACCACCTAACTGTGCAAACATATGAGGTGCTTTGAATTTAAGCATCTGAATATATGATAGCAGGTGGTCCTTATTCAGATATTAGGTTAAAAAGGTTGGGAAAAAGTTGGTAGACCTAGAGTTAAGATTTATTTGGTTTCTAAGGTCAAAAAGAACATTTTAAGTTAATCTTTTTTAATATTTTCATTGACATTTAACAGACATCGAGACATTTCTCACCATTAAATCCAAATATATTTGTATTTTGTTAGTACAGATCCCTAAACATGAAGACAGTCCAACCACAGACAAAAGGTGAGTTGCTTTTTGGCCCTCTGAACAAATTTTCAGAAGGGTTCCGTATGTCAAGGGAAGTCTGTACATGGAATCTCATCTGTTTCAGTTAAATAATTAAACTGCCACAGATTTTAGTCTTTCAGTAACAGGCACTGACAGACATGATAAGTTAACAACAAAAAAACAAGACTAGAACCAGAAACCATAAAAAACAGGAAGGATAGTCGAATTTTTAACTTCTACAGTTCATCAACACATCATGTCTGATGTGCAGTTCTGTCAGGAGCAACAACAAAATCTAAGCTTAAATTTGTGGCATTTCATCAAAGTCACATTATTCTACGTCTCATTAAAAATTCCCCATGAATAAAATATTTTCATCACATCCTGCAAAAATAAAAAAAGCAGCTACAAATGACTCATCTGTGACAGCGACATGACAAACATTCAGAGAGTTTTCAGGTGAACTGCAGGCTGTGTTTACACAGAGCAGAGAGGAGACGACGAGAGAGAGTGACAAGAAAATAAAACAGACTTGATCAATAAAATAAATACAGCACTGCTCCAAAATGGCATGCAGAGGAGCAAGTTGTCAGCAAGTTGTTGAAAGATATATTCAGCATGGTGAAATATCTTTCCAGAGTTGATGTGCAGAGCAGTGAAAGACACCTAGTTTGTGGAGGTTGTAAAAATGTAAACAGCAAAATGTCCATTGCATGTGGAACCTCTGTTTTCTTTCCAGTATTACTAACACCTGTGGGCACTTGGAAAAATGGGGCATGTACTATTGATTCGATTTACTTTTTCTATTTCTCTAGCACAAATAATCAAAGAAATTCAACATTTTTTTGTGATTTTTGTTTTAGAATTTAACTTCGATAGGCCTTTTTAAGCTTTCTCTGCTTTTAGCCTGTTTCTATAGAGGTGCAGGACTTTATATTGGAGGGAAAAATGAGCCCACAGTGAATAAAAACACCCATAAACTACTTGAGGTCCAGAGGTTTAATGGTACTCTATGCTGACCATGTCCATTCCAACTGAGCAACGAAACCACAGAGAAGAACAGTGACGTCGCTGAAAGTTCTGGAAAAAGCGAGAAAATTGACTGATTTATGTTTGATCACAGAAACTGTGTCTGTGTATTGCACTGCTAGTAGCTGCTGAAGATGACACATCAGATTTATTGATACTTCAAAGGGTCACGCTTTCTTAAATGTTAATAACATTCTCTTCCGCTGACAAAATGACCACAGTGTGTACTTTATGAAAACATACAGAAACACACTTCAAGGAGGCTCCCGACACAATACAGCTTTCCAGTGATGTTGGAGAATAAAAATGGTTTCAAATTACTCTGAGTGGAAGGAGCAGAGAAGGATTTTAATGAGTCGTGCTTGTGAGAAACCCACTGAGGTAATGCCAGTCAGTCTGTGATTCTCGGTACAACAGCCCCATCAACACGTCAACAGAGGAACAGCAGCCTTAAGCAGCAGAACCTCTTTTTATTGAAGGCACACAGGAGTGTTAAAATGGCAGCAAAAAATGACAATATAAAGAAAGGTAACAAATAGTCCATCATATAACAAACAAGACTTATTTACTTATTTAATAAGATAGCAGGGGGCTATTTGCTGGTAACATGACACAGCATTTTACCCCTGCTCCTGTAGCCTTTCACCACCTACCTGTTAAGGACAAAATTGATCATAAGGTTGTTGAATTTCTTTACAAAACCACACACAGCTTAACACCTAGGTACACTGCAGAACTTCTAAGCCTCTGTATAATCTCCAGGTGTCTTAGATCCTCAGAACAATTGCTGTTAACTGTTCCTTGATAGAGGCTGGTGCGTAGAGATCATGCATTTGCTTTGGCAGCTCCAAATCCTTCCTCTTTCAATCGACTGTTTCTTCTTCACTGAGTGGTCTTAATATTCTAGTATTTTATATTTGTTTTATTTTAGAATGAGATCTTTCAAGTTCTTGTTTTCAGGATGACAGTCAACTCTGGTTGTCTTAAAATGTGGTGTATAAATCACTCTAAAACTTGATTTAACCAACGCCACAACTATCCTCTTCCTCAGCATTACACAGGGCATACAATATATATTCAGCTGGATGACACTCTGCCTGCCTCCTAAACATTAAGTAAACATACAGTATGTAACGTAAATGTAGCAGCATCCGGCCATCTGAATAAAACTCTGACTTTTGGCCATTTTCTGCTGAAACTCTCAACGCACATGTTAACACCAAACACGTACTTCATCTAGAGGAGGGAAATCAGCTTCTGCAATGAATCAGAGAGGCACCAGGGCAAAAAAAAAAAAAGAAAAAAGAAAAAAAAGGTAATCATAACAAACATTCCAGTCAGACTGATTTCAAGGCCTTTGCTCACAATGTAACCCCCTAAAACCCAAAATCCACTGGTGAGTTCAAAAGTCTTCTTTAAAAAAAAAAAAATACTAACATGATAATTCATCAGAGCCATAAACTGTAAAATCAGAAGTTCCAGATCCTAAACTTGATGTAAGTTCTTGAGCTAATCACGTGATGTGTAGTTTCTTTAGAAACTGACAAATCTGAGCTTAAATTTTAATGTTTCATGAAACGTACCTTATTCTATATGTCTCAGATAAAAATTCTAACCAAGTTCTGTAAAAAATAAAAATAAAAATAATAATACAAATTTTGCGCTCCTCAACACATCTGAGACGCTATGATTGACTCATCTGCGACCAACAGTCACATGATAGAAAATGTAGAGTTTTTTGGCTGAACTGCAGTTTGGGTTTACACAGTGTGGACAGGAGATAAGTATAGAAACAAATTAAAAATGTAAGTAGTAAACTATCTATGGTATGGAGAGTTTTTTGTCCCCCAATATTGGTAACATCACTTGGAAAAATGTTGTACATGTTGATTCCATGTTTTGTCCCTTTTTCCAAAATAAATAATCAAAGAAATTCAACTTGCATGTATCTTTTCTGTGATTTACAGCAATACGACTTCTTGCCATCATTGTGCCGTTTTCATGGAGGTTCAGGACTTGATAGTGCAGTGAAATATCAACCCATTCCAAGCAAAAATGTGACAGGAGAAAATAAAACACTCAGAAACTGCTTGGAATTCAGACAGTTAAAAAGCAAATATCAACCGTCAAGAAGGAAGCATGAGGTAGAAAGTGAGCATGATCTCAACACAAACAGCAGTCCCCACCACATACAGTATTTTCTTTCCATCAACAAAAAAAAAAGAATGACCATGTTTGCTTTGTTATTTCACAAGAATCTCAGTCAAAACATGATCACACAAACTAAAATGACTTAAAAGACAAACTGCATCCCTCTATAAAAACTGAATCTAATTTGGCACTCACACCATTTCTTTGCAGGTACCCTTTTTCTGCTCAAGATGTGAGGACAAGTAGGTGACAAATGCCTGCTCTGTCAGTGGAACAAGTCATGTTCGCTGAGAGAAGAGGTGCAGCGGAGGATGACAGCAAAGCTGTCTCCAGTTCTGGCTGTGTTCCACCCCCTCGTCACCAAGATATGAGTGCAGTGGCGCAGCATCAGTCACCAGCTCGTTCCACTGAGGAGCACCCAGTGCGGCTCTGGGCCTTTGTTAGTGTTGACTGCCATCCAGCTCCAAAATGCCTCATCCCAGTACACCGCAAGCAACATGATTAGCCAAAGGCATTCAGGGAGTTGTTGAAAACTGCTTTGTCATTTATGCATGATCTGCCTCACTTTTTGAATTACATGCAGAGCTGTGATAAATATATTTCACCTTCAGTGTGTTGCATTGTCTTCAACTGCCAACACCCCACTTTTCCTAACATCTACAATGCTGCAAGCAGCTTCAGGAGACTGTGATGTGGATTGTAAGGAAAACTAAACTGTTTGATAGATCACAGGATCATCATGGACTCTTAGCATGAATGTTAAAGAGCCCACATGATGCTTTACGGGCTCATTATTTTCTCAAATGGGTTGAATAACAGTTTTTTTGTATATTTAAAGGTGTGCAAACTTACAAAGTCCAAAGCCCAGCTGCTCCTCACGTGCCTGAAATGCACCATTTGAAGACAAGGCTTTTCATCTGTTACTTATCTATGTCATCATGTAACACATTTCCATAACGCCTGCCAAGTGGCTAGTTTGGGACGCCCTCAAAGAAAAAAATTTGCCACAAAGTCCACCACTGTTTCCTCCTTTCTTCTAGAGGTACATCCCTACATTCTGAAATTAAGAGTTGTGGTACATAACCAACATTACCTCACTTTTGTCAGGCCAGTTGACTAACTACAGCAGACTGGGTGTACCTGAAGTTAGCAGAAAATACAGCTGAGGCATCACTTTGTGATCAATAAAATATAACCAATAAATGTCAAGGCACATTATGTCGTGAAAAATAAAACAAAACATTGAAGTGTCGCTGTTTTGATACAGTGGAGGAGTTCAAGCTTCCATTAGAAATGATGTTTGAGATGTTGACATAACAGAATTTCCAGGGAGCATTACAGGTGTTGTGGGAGCGATGGGAGCAGTTTATGGCTGCACAAGGAGACTACTTTAAAAAGAATGGTGGCTTGATTTTTAAATTCAGAGTAGCTGAATTTTTAATAACTACCTCATGCAAGGATTATTTCTTTAATTTGTATACAATTCTGTGGTGGAACCTATTTCCGCTTACTTTTTAATGCCTCGTGTCCCTATTTGACAATTCACACAAAACCTTTCACTAAGAATCAGCTACATTTTTTACAGTGTATATAACAGCAAACTGCTGCCAGAGTTTCACTGGAACAAAGAAGACAGCTCATAATACTGCTGGCTTCAACTTAGTCTTGGGATAGATTGAAGGATCCTGGTACTGATCTTTAAATATTTTCATGGTGGTCTACAGACTGCTCATAGTTCACAAACAGACCTGAGGTGAAGCTGCAGTCTGCAGACACACACTGTATGAAAAACTGCATATTTACTGACTGCTATTTTGTCAATAATCGATTTTGCTAATTCAAAAATTTGAAATCATTCTCCAACTCTGACGTTTCCCAGCTCTTACCTGCATTTCCCACTCCATGCACCAGCAGCAGGATGTGCTTGTCTACCTGTCCAACTGGTCGGGATCCCTCTAGAGAAAACCTGGAGCCCTGAGGGAAGAGACACCCAAGATGTCAAGATATTGGCACCAGCACTCCAACTTCAAAGCTAATTCAGATCCAGATTACGCAGGCTGACTGAAGACAGTCTTTATTTAGTATGTGTCAGTGTGATTTCATCTCTGAGGGAAGTATCTGTGCAGGGACTCTGTGTCCGTCTGTAACCTATGAATACATTCGATCATACATTCTAGCAAATATAAACCAAAACTGGAGATAAGAAGAGCAGGTTAATAATGTGTGTGCCTTTATCCATTTTAACGGACATCATTTTTTCCTTTGTATCCTGCAGTCTGCACTTCATGTTGGCCTTTACAGAGCAGGTACTGGATGGTCTGGAAATATGATGGGAGCATGGTGAGAATTACTTCTGCTGCACTCTAAGTGCTTTCAAAAGTGTCCATCAACCCCAGCAAGAATTAATCTGAGTGGGATGCAGGTGCTCTGCTCTCCTGCCTTATCGACTACACACTGTGACTGGCAGGCTGCAGCTTAATCTCTCTTTCAGTACATCAGATAAGCTGCACAGAAGCACAGGACTTAGAATTACAGTCACTGAACTAAAACTTTCCTGTAACCCTCCCTGAGAATCCTCTGACCTTTGGCAACAGGCAACTTCTGTAAAATATTTTTAGAAAGACTAGTATTAAAGGTCCCAAAAACCTGTTTTCCTGGTGAAATGGTAAATTGTCCATACTTATGCTGCACCTGAACACTGAACCCAAAGTTGCTCCCAATGTCAGGCTAGCGCCTTGCATGGCAGCTCTGTCGCCATTGGTGGATGAATGTGTGTGTGAATGGGTGAATGAGAAACATTGTAAAGCGCTTTGAGTGCCGCAAAGGTAGAAAAGCGCTATATAAGTGCAGACCATTTACCTTTTAACCTCAGCTAGGTTCTACAAAACACTTAACAATGTGCTTTTTTTATTCACTCTATCATACACATGCTCACCACTTTCAGCAAAAATATCATATATCTTACATTTTAATGTACAGATCTTGAATTTGAGGCATAATATTACATAATTATCTTAATAGATTGTAATGTTCGATTTATTTTAATTACTTTATCTTGATTACACCTTAAGTCCTGGTTCTTTTTTGGTTTTATTTTTTATTGTTGCAAAGCACTTTTACTTTGATTTTTAAGATGCTATGTAAGTAGAGTTTTTAATTATGATTAATACATCTAAAATAAGTCAGATCTCATAGCAGACAAGTACAAGTCCAGTTCCAAGTCTTCAGTTTGCAGCTCTTGTATGAGTTGAGTTCATGCTTTAATATTATTATCATGATAAAAAAAAAAAATTGCACACACATCATTCACAAATCCACTGGCTGGTGTCAGGCAAAATGGATGGATACTGATTGTGTTCACTTACCACGAGGTCTTCTGAAAACGAAGGCTCTTGACTCCTGGCAAGCGCAATGGATCGACTCATGTGGAGGTTTCCGTCCACATCAGAGTATTTCCCTGTTAGTGACGTTTCACAAAGTCTGAAAACACAAACACAACGAGCTGGTGATATCTTTGGGAAACATTCCATAAATGCCCCTGAGGTAAGTTTTGTGTAACTGGTAATACTGCTGAATCGTGAACTTTGCAAGCTGAGATTCTGAGGACACCGAAGTTCATTCTCCACTCTCACTGTTAACTTTTTGATGTGGAAGCTCCACCATCTGGCTCAGAACATCACAACGATGTTCACTTGGATTGTTGTGTTAGACAGCAGCAGTTCAATTTTCAGCAAGCTTGATTTTACTTCTACTACACTGCAACATCTGAGGGTGGATTTTAGCTTCCAGCAGACTGATGAAAAATGCACCCCAGTCTCTGTTTTGAGGATCATATTTAGAGTCCTCCCACCACGCTTGCATATAAAAGAGTTTGTAAAAATATTGGATGCTTTTCATGATGCAAACTTATCCTCCTGTCCCCTCTCCTTCCATGACCCTATTGCCATTGTGGAGAATCTTCCAACCACTGAAATGCACCTCAAAGGCACGAGGAGGCTTCAGGAGGAGCACAGAGTGAGGAAACACAGGTGTGTGCAACTCAGAAGTTTTTATTAAGTCTTATAATTGTTTAACTTTTGTGAGTGTCAGTTTGATCTGACAGGTGATACAGCACAGCATAAGTAACTGGCCTTGCCTAAGACTGATGCAACGGAACGAAAGTGTTTTCATTTGACAGTTTCACCTCCTATTTCACTGCATTTTTTCCTCATGTCATGTTTTCTTTCACAACTTTTCTGGAAGGAGCTAAGACACAGCTGAGGGAAGCAGGGAGATGATGATGGAGGACGATGAAAAGAATCCTTGATGGAGAATTTAGGGGGGAAAATGCTGCAAAACACTGGACACGTTACCATTAAAGAGCGTGTCTGCAGTCCGGACATCAAGCTTCTTGCCATCGGGCTTCGTCCTTATTATCTGCCACGGGAATTCACCAACGTTGTTGCCATTATTGTCTACATTCTTCCGTTCGGGAACGCAGAAGCGGCGTGTGACGTCATCCACGCCATAACTGCGGGACTCCAGACCAAACACCCTGGAGCCTTCATATTCATTACTGGGGATTTTAATCATATCTGTCTCTCCTCCACCCTCCCCACCTTCCATCAGTTTATCACGTGCACCACCATGGAAAATAAGACTTTGGACTTGCTTTATGCCAATGCTAAGGAGGCATACAGCTGCACTGCCCTGCCCCCACTCAGCAGGTCAGATTACAACCTTGTCTTGCTCTCCCCATCATACAAGCCTGTTGTTCAGCAGCAGCCAGTCACAGTGAGGACAGTGAGGAAGTGGTCTCCTGCGGCCATAGAGGCACTGAGAGGAGCACTGGAGGCTACCGAATGGAATGCACTGTTTGAACCTCATGGTGAGGACATCGATGGCATTGTGGACTGTGTCTTTGAGTACATTGGGTTCTGCATGGACAGCACCATCCCCACTAAAGTAGCTCACTGCTAGCTGAACAACAAACCCTGGGTAACCAGCAACTTGAAGGCTCTCCTCAACAAAAAGAAGAGGGCTTTCAGAGTGGGGGAAAGAGTAGAACTCAAAATTGTACAAAGGGAACTCAAACATAGACTTAGAGAGAGCAAAGACGCCTACAGGAGAAAACTGGAGGAGAAGCTGGAGAAGAACAAGGCCAAGGATGTCTGAAGTGGTATGAGGGAGATCACCGGTTTCCAGCGGAAAGGCGGGGGAGGAGGAACTGCATAGCAGAATACACCAATGAGTTGAGCCAGTTCGTCAACAGGTTCGACTCCAGCCCCCCCTTCCCCACCAGCCCTCACACTACACCTTTGAATGGCCTCCCTCACCCCCCACAGTCTCACACCAACGCCCATCGCAGACTCTTCATGGCTCCATCATAGCCAGCCCACACCCCCACCTTCCAGGATGGACTACACATCACAGTCTGACAAGTGAGGAGAGAGTTGGAGAGGCTCCACCAGGGGAAAGCTGATGGACCAGACGGCATCAGCCCTCGAATGCTGAGGGCATGTTCCAGCCAGCTAAGCAGAGTACTCCAGAATCTCTTCAACCTGAGCCTGTACCCTCAGAGAGTTTCAGTGCTGTGGAAAAAATCCTGCCTGGTCCCTGTGCCCAAGACGTGTCATTCCACTGCACTTAATGACTACAGGCTCATAGCGTTGACCTCTCACATTATTAAGGTAATGGAGAAACTGGTACTGGCACATCTCAGGCCACTAGTGCGCCCATCATAAGGACCCACTTCAGTTTGCATATCAGCCTCATGTCGGTGTTGACGATGCCATCATCTGTCGGCTGCAGAAGGCATACTCCGCACTGGACAGACCCAACACCACTGTCGACGTCACATTCTTTGATTTCTTCAGCGCCTTCAATACCATCCAGCTCAGACTGCTGAAGACCAAGCTGGAGGACATGCAGGTGGACACTCCCCTTATCGCATGGATTAAGGACGATCTGATGGGCAGACCGCAGTTTGTGAAGTTACAAAGCTGTGTGTCTGAACGTCTGACTTCCAACACTGGGGCCCCCCAGGGAACTGCGCTGCCCCCCTTCCTCTTCACCACCTACACTTCGGACTTCCAGTACAGCACTGAGTCGTGTCACCTGCAGAAATTCTCGGATGATACAGCCATAGCAGGCTGTGTGGAGAATGGGAGGGAGGATGAATACAGGAACCTGGTGAGCCGGTTTGTGTGATGGTGCAGTGAGAACCACCTGCAGCTGAATGTGGTGAAGACCAAGGAGATGGTGGTGGACTTCAGGAGGAACAAGTTGCCACCCTCCCATCTATCCGTCAACGGGACTGATGTTGAGATTGTCCAGACTTACAAGTACCGGGGAGTGAGTCTGGACAACAAGCTGGAGTGGTCCACCAACACAGAGGCCGTCTACAAGAAGGGCCTGAGCCGTCTCTACTTCCTAAGGAGGCTCAGGTCCTTCAGTATATGCAACCACATGCTCCTGATGTTTTACCAGACTGTGGTGGCGAGTGCATCTTCTTTGCTGTGGTGTGCTTGGGCGCAGGCATCAAGGAGAAGGATGCCAGCAGACTGAACAAACTCATCAGGAAAGCCCAGTCTGTTGTTGGCTGTCAGTTGATCACCCTGGAGGAGGTGTTGGAGTAGAGGATGCTGACCAAACTGCAAGTCATCATGAACAACACCTCGCAACCCCTCCATAAAACTGTGGACAATCTGAGGAGCAGCTTCAGCAACAGAGTGTTACAACCCCGCTGCTCCAAGGAACGTTACAGGAGGTCTTTCCTCCCGACAGCAATAAGACTGTTTAATGCTACAATCTAAACACATTATGATTTGCACATTTCTGTATCTCTCTTGTATATTCTTGTAAATTTTGTTGAATTTCTTCTATAATATATTTTCTATATTTTTATCGTATTTTATTCTACCTTCATTTTATACCCCAGAGGTTTGTTTAAATAATGCTACAGCTGCGCCCTCATACTCCCAGCTTGCGCCCTCTTACCAAAATGCCGATTGAACCCGAGTAACACTTGGTCCATGTTCTTACATGCTGCCGTACAACATGCAATCTTCACAAAAACGATCTCGGCCGTGAAAATATCCCAGCACCATCACAAGACAATGTATCTGATCATCAAAAACGTTATAATGACTCCAGCATATTCCGAGTGCAGTAGATACACCATTAGACGGTGCAAAAAATTATCAAAGTTGGCGTTTTCCATGTCGAGGCGCCATACTGTTTTGGTGTTAGCTGCTCTCGCTAGATTTCACATAGGTTACACACAAGGTCAGCTGACCTACACAGATTTCTCAAGACTGAATGACCTTTCACCTACTGGCGCAGGTGCTTTGACAGAAAAGGTCGCGTCGCGAGCTGTTTTGTTGGCGCTTGGGCATTTAAAGATGTCATCCCGCGGGTCTTGCTCCCTGACATTGTTACACTGGTTAAAGTACATGTATGTGTATCATGGTGCAGTGCGAGCATGTAACAACATTTCAAGTACTAGTAAATAGAAGTTTTGCCAATACTAGTATTTGTCATGTTTTCATTTACAGAGTACAGCTGTATTACAATTCTAACCAAACAACAATTGCTCAACAGTTGATAATGTCTTGATTTCTGAAGTTTCATGAGCTAAAATTTCTCTCTCAGATAGCCTCAGAATGTCCCATTTAAGCTTCAATTTTTCAAAGGCTTCGCACCCTTTTTGCTTTGTTTACCCCCTTTGTTGAATAGTCATGCTGCTGTAACATCTGAATTTCCCTCTGGGATTAATAAAGTCAGTCTGAGTCTAAAACACAGCAGAAAGATGAGAAGGAAGTCTAACCTGAGGTAGAAGACTGATTTACTCGTCCGTTCCTGGTAAACAAACATGTTCTTCCTGTTGACCACACAGAAGGAGTTGAGCACAGAGCGCAGGGCTTGGATAGCTACAACAGGGGGACAAAAAATTTAAAATTGACAAGTTTAATATGTTTAGAAAATAAATCTATTAATTTTGAACAGTGGATCATTATTAGTAGTTTAGCGATAAATGGTCACATTCTTGTTTTAAAGTGGTTAATTGTAAATACGAACACGAGGGTGATGTGATGGCTGCTCGCAAATACCTGCACACAATCCACATAGTGACTGTAAAAGGTTTATAAGCTTATGACTTTCACACACAAAGCTGCTCAGTGCACTGAGACTCCTAACTGCTGCCCACTAACCAGACCCACTGCAGCAGGTGGTCTTAAATTTCCTCAGCAAAAGGCTGCAGGATGGCAGTGGATACTGCAGGAGGACTCAGCCACTGCTGGGCAGAGATCAGTCACGAGCTCAGAAATTTGAAAGGACTATACTTCTCAGTTCAGTTTTACTATTTTCTCTTTGGTTTACAAGAAGCATAGTTTGCAAATCATTTTCCTAGTAAGAATATTTGACTGTATTTTCTGTAGCAGGATCGCACGTGAAATATGAAATGTTTTAAAGCTGCTGTTCATCAGGTAAACTGAACTAAACATGTTAAACAGAGTCAATCAACTATCAATTACCAGACTAGCAAACATGTCCTCCTGTTTACAATGAAAATAAAGTTTTAGCTCATAAATTAATATTTTAGTTATTTTATTTTATTTTATTTTAATAGATTTTATTTACATTTGACTAGGAGTAAATATGTTTTTTGTTTAGTTATAAGTGTGTAGAAATAGGCATATGGGGTATTTGTAAATCTCCTTTATTTTGTAAAATAGAAATAGCCGAGCAATTCTCGAGTCACATCTCAAAGTTATTACACTAAAACTAAAATTATTATCTCACTTTTCTACTAACTTTTTCAAAATTGAATATGTTAAACCAGTTGTTGGGAGCTGCCACTCACCCCTGGACACCCCCATGTTGGGTCCCATCTTGAGGCGTGGGTGAATGTGGATGATTGTGCTCCACACCACTTCACAGGCAAAATGCCCAGGGATGAACTGCATGGTGGCTGCCAGATAGTCTCTGGCCTGATAGCTCTCCTCTGTGTTGTAATCTGCATAATCAGAAAAAAATAAGAGTGAGGGGACGTAGCTATTTACAAATATCAGAGAAGAATTTAAAGGGTCAGTTCACCAAAATTACCAAAAAGCTTTCTTCCACCTCCACTATGTTAAGCCTAAAACCTGCACAGACAAAACCAAAACTCACCATCAGAGGTGTTGAGTCTCTGCTTGTAGAGAGACTCGTTCTTCCAGATGTCTTCTTCACTCTCAGCCACCAGCAGAGTGTTGCATACATGTCTGTCATGCAGATCCTGCAGCAGCATACGCTACACATACACACAGCAGACACTGAGCAGTGTGTTGATGCATTTACATGCAAATACGTTGGGCACAATCTGCACTTTGTGTAAAGGCACTTTGACACTCAGAAATGCAAGTTTCAGTCCTTTCACATATCATTATTGACAGCTCGTTAAGAGAAAATATCCAATCTATCGATAGCAAGAACATTTGCATGACAAACTCTGAAACAAAACAAAAACCTGAAACTAAATATTGCAAGTGAATACAAGTCTGGATGTGCAGTGCAATGTAACTGCTGTAACCATATTGTGCTATGTGTGCTACTTTTTCAATGCTCTTTTGTTTCTATGACTTTTTTTTAAAAAAAGAAGCTGCGACTGCTACCTGGTTGACTATTCTGCAGATTTCACCAATCTTCCTGACCACGATTTGATGCAGTTGTAAGTATTCAGGCAGCTCCTGCTCTTCCTCCTTCTTCTCCAGCTCCTCAGGACTGACCTCTTTTCCTTCAGTGAAGCACCTGTAAAAATACGACAGATCCTTTAAAAAATGTATAGGATCCAATTACCTGCTATGACCAAGAATCTGAGAATCAGTCCTATTAATCCTAGTGGGGGAAAGCGCTTATTTACAAATTTTTAGTATAGCTTCCTGGTTAAATTCTGAGTAAGGAGAAGTTTGAAAGTAAAAAACATCACTATTCTCAACTGAAAATAACAATGAGGTCTCAGTTTGTCACAGTAGCTGGATTGATGAAGGGGAACCATAATCTACTTATTTTACCTACTACTTTGACCTTTTTGAGTCCATCAGAAATTACATTCTACTTTGAAATGCTTTATAAATATGGGCCACAGACTACAAACTGATTATTAAAAGTTAACTCATGGAACCGTAAAACCTGCTGGTACATTTAAAAGACATATCACCTTGTGGAAAATAAATAAATACATTTTGCAACTGAAAAACCATGTTTAACTCAGCTGTGACCAACAGTCACGTGACAACATTTCAGGGACCATATGGAGAAACAGGTTATAATGACAAGTTGTGATTACACAGAGCAGATAGAAAAATGGCCAGCAACTATTTAGGGTTCAGCAGGTTATTTACATACAGCAGTAAACAACACTGGAACTTAGAGCATTGATCTGCAGCTGCTCTGACCTAGAATGTGAGTAGACCTTCACTCTGTCCTGGTGGATCTTAACAATGAGCCAGAAGTCTGGCATCAGTGGTGACTGACACTCCTGCTCATCCAGCGTGGGGCTCTCACACTCAGAGTCACTACTGCCACCATCATAACCTTTGAACACACAAAGACAAAACAGTGTTATGATGTCAACGCTTACAGTATCTTCGTCATTACAGCATGTCAAGTCTGAATACCTTGGTAATGGACATTTAATGACAACAGCCTCTGCAGCCTCATTTATCAACATGACTAATGGCTTTCTTGTTATTGCTAATTGTTTGTTGGAGCAAGAAAAATGGAAGAAACACCAGGCCAACAGCACAGAGCCACTGATTAACACCATCTCATTTTGTGAAACAGGGGCAAAGGCAGGCCATCCAATATAAAGCCAAGTTAAACCTGCTGCACTCAACCCAACAGTGGGAAATGAAGGTCAGCCTGGGAAGAAAACTCCAGCTCCCTGAGGCAGTAATGTCCACAAATGTGAGATCAAATGTGGTTATTTGGTCAGCAGAGGGAAAGAAGATTATCCTGGTAGAATTAAAGAGCCCACCTAGGCTCATTTATAGGTTTATATTTGAAACACTATGTTTTAGCTCCTGTCTCTCTGAGGCCTCTCTCCTGAAAAGCCCAGTCGGCTCTAAATGGCCAGCTGACCCGACAAAAACAATGTAGATCTCTGAGTATAGGCACAGACACTAGCTTTCGTGAGGAAATAATGGCAAACTGCGAGGAAGCTGCTCACTCTTTGTTTAACAACGTGCCAAACTAGGCAAGCGTTATATAAATGCGATACATGGTGACACAGATAAGTCACGAAAGAAAAGCCTGGGCTTCAAGTGAGGCGTTTCAAGCAGGTAATGAGCAGTGCTTTGTGTGGAAGAGAATAACTTCAGGCTTTGTAAGTTTGCAGACCTTTTACATGCACAAGAAATAAGCTATATAACACACTGAAGGAAAAGGAGGCACAAAAAGCCCAATATGGGCTTATTAATAGTGCTTGTGGGAGGAGAGCTACGAGGAAGCACCAGAAAGAAAAAGAAATCAAATACCAACAGCTTGTACAGGACTGATGGGATAAAAGCTGGACAGTGTGAGTGTTCACAGATGAAGGAAGTAGGTTGTTAAAGATTCCCAGCCAAATTGGTTTGGAATCTACACGCAAGTGTAGGAGGGAGAGACCAGGAAAGACAAAGAGCAGCCTGAAGGTTGGAAGAAATCACAGAAAGACCCTATTGTTGGCTTTGGGTCAAAAGAGAGGACGTTAGCTGGGAAGAGGGGGCAGTGACTTTCCTTGACTGTTGTTTGCTGTGTTATATTAAGGCTGAATTGGTCTATGAAGGTTGGATGCCATCTGACAACCTCTTCTTCCAGCCAAATGCTGCATCCATTCAAAACAGTTGCAGCAAAGCATCTTGATAGATGTAATGCTTGCACGGTTGAGTATCAAGCATTACAAACAGCGATGTTACAAAAAAACTCACTACCAGGAAGCACATTTTGTGTTGATAATAAACTAATCATAATGTGTTCATCTAATAACAAAAATGTGAAATTTGGAGTTTTGATTTTAAAACAATTGTATGAAGATGGCATTGTTTTGTATCATACAGTCTGGTAGTATTAATCACAGCCACATTCCTGGGCCCTGCTGGTGGCTCCTAATGATTGTAGTTGTAAAAGTACAATATGGATCATAACTTGTTTTTAACAGACTAACTATAATGACAACATTCGCAAGCTTCACTGTACAGAACTGCATTTTAATACTATGTACACTATTAATGTAAATGCAGAGGTGCTGCAACTTGTTAAAAAACAGAGCCCAAGCAGAGAAACGGGCCATTTTTAAAATATGAGGAGAGTGACAAAAAGAAGATCACTTTTTAAAAAATCCAACAATCTTTTATATTCTGGGTAATTTGTCATAGTTCCACCATTTTACAGCAAATGTAATAATGTGATTTGTCCATAAGATGGAGCTGTTTGTCAGAGTGGGACTAACTGAACTCGACACACAATTCAACACCACTCTGTGTTCCACAGGTAGGTTTCCTACTTGAAGTATTTATTCATCTTTATACAAGCTGGCAGGAATCATTCTGCTTTGTGCAGCACTTACCCTGCATGTCTGAGTCCAGGCTGCCCTGGCTGGAGACAACACTCTGAACTCGACTTGGCCTGAGTTTGCTGCAGCCTGAGGAAACAGTTTCATTTTTGTGTATGTCAGAAGATTCAATGTCAGCATGATCACAGCCACAAATCAAAGCCTAAATCAGATGCCAGATCTCACAGCCTCTGAGGCTTTCTGCGGTCTGTCCTGAGAAGACTGCACTCCAGCTCTGTCAGTGTTTCGTGTTACCTGTCATGTTGAAGCGAATGAAACATGCTTGCATCTAGCATCACCTGTAGGTCTGCCCAGTACTGGAAAAAACTGACATTGTAATATTTTGTTTTCCTGTGATTTACAGTCGCGAGTCGAAAATCCAACCCTTAACAATCTAAAAACCTTGCTATCCGACAGGTTTTTAGGAAAAACAAATGGAACCCATGGAAAATAGCCTTAACATACCGACAGCCTTGGATTCCGACTCTGACATGACATTTTTTGTCACAAATAAGGATAACGCCGTATCATCTGACTTAACAATCCAACAGATTGGCTACGTTCAGACTACAGGACTTAATGCTCAATTCAGTTTTGTTTTTTGTTTTTTTTTTAGAAAATCCGATTTCTTTGCGAGTTCGTTCACATTTCCAATTAAATGTGACTTGTATGTGATCTCCTGTGTGAACGTCATACGACCCAAAAGTGTCCCACATGCGCAGAAGAGGACACAACGACGTCACAGGCAGTGTTCTAACAATACACTAGTTATTATAACAACTATAAACAATAAATATGAACAACAAATGAGCCTTCAAGCTTCAAGCCCTCCTTGTATCTCAACCTCCGTCTTGACAATCCGACAGCCTTGCTATCTGACATAAAAGAAGATTTTACATTTAGTGTCGGATTATCGAGTAAGGACTGTATATTGCAATCTGAAGAAGGACAGGAATTCATATATTTGAATAACTCTATTCGGAAAAACATCTACTTCCCGTTTAGTGTGAGGAATAGATAATAACATCACCTTCAATCATGTTTTCCTCTGTAACTATTTATGAGATTATAGTAAACACACTCGATTCTAAAGGATAAAGCTCTGATTCATAGTACTGAAAAAATAAAATAAAAACTGTGAATCATTACTGTGCAACAGATATTTAAACTACTCTGCAAGCAGAAATGTTTTTAGTATCTGTTAAAACGGAAAAATCAAATTAAATGAATTCTCTTTCACATCTGTTGCAAAAATAAGTCATATTAGTGTCGTATATCAGCTATACGAGTGTCATAATAGAGTCAGTTTGCTGCACTTTTTAGCAGTAGGTAGCAGCTATCCCAAACAATTTGATCTGACTGATATTTGTTTTAATGTTCTACATGAATTGCCTTGCGCTCTGTCAGCATATAGACATCACGTCAAGAAAAAGCTTTCATAACCACTATAAACAGCAGTCAGAAGCTTCTGAGTGAAAACAAAGCAGACAGAATCAATAACATCAGTGGCAGATAACAATCAAGCTCCTGACAGGCTGCCAGGATCTGAAGAGATTGATTGGTAACTAGTGCATGCTGGGGGTGATATATATACGCACACAGTATACGCTTATCAGCCACAACATTAAAACCTCCGGCTTAATACTGTGTGGGTTTCCCTCCCTTGAAAATATTATTGCAGTAGTGCCAATTGTCCTGATAAAGATGAAATGTGTCACAACTATTTTGAAGGAAGGACTGTGGTGCTACAGAGATGCCAGAGACTATAAATCATTTTCTTCATATTTAAAGGAACATGTTTGTTTGGTACAAACCATAGCAAAGATCACATTGTCATCTTTGATTCTCTTCGTGTGACAGAAATGCAAAATTTGTATAAAACTTTTTTTAGCATTTCATTTACCCCTAAAACTAACCACTGCATATTGGGAACATCACATGAAACATTTTAATGCTGTGGTTGGATGGTGTATATACCTATATGTATGTAGAAACAAGGCAGTTGCTACATCTAATTTTCATTTTCTAATCATATTTCTCTTAATTTCAGAGGAAAATGTCCATTAGTCTTTCTAAAACAACTTAGAGAAACTGTTTGTACCCCTCAGTTAATAAAAGAAAAACCCACAACGGTCATAGAAATAACTTGAATCTGACAAAAGCAACAATAAATAAAAATTCTATGAAAATTAAGCAATGAAAATCAGACATTGCTTTTGAACTGTGGTTGAACAGAACTAATTTAAAAAATAAACTCATGAAACAGGCCTGGACAAAAATGATGGTACCCTTAACTTAATATTTTGTTGCACAACCTTTTGAGGCAATCACTGCAATCAAATGATTTCTGTAACTTTCAGTGAGACTTGTGCACCTCTCAGCAGGTATTTTGGCCCACTCCTCATGAGCAGACTGCTCCAGTTGTCTCAGGTTTGAAGGGTGCCTTCTCCAGACGACATGTTTCAGCTCCTTCCGCAGATGTTCAATAGGATTTAGATCAGGCCTCATAGAAGCCCACAATGACCCACAATGTGGTCATTGTGGGTTTTTCTTTTATTAAGCAAGGGGTACCAACAATTTTGTCCATGTGTGTAAGAATCTTCATGATACATTACACATTTGGGTTTCATAAAAATGATAATAAAAGCGTGCAGGTTACAGTAGACAGGTTTGCTCACTGTGAGAGGCCGACTGCATGGACTCAGCCAGGCTGACGCTGGACGGCGTTTTAGGGGGTGTGATGGGCTCAGTACTGCACTCAGTTTGCAGCTGGGGGGTTCCGAGCTGTCCTTTGTCCCCCACCATGCTGACACTGTCATCTGCTTCAGGCTTCAGGGCTGTGATTGTTTCACTGGTGTCTGCATTTGTGTCACAGGGAGCATCAGCAGCAACACTGATGGACTTCTTGTCCTCACTCTGCAGAGAAAAAAAACCAATAACATTTATGTAAACATATTTTATCTGTTGTGACTCAGAAGTTTCTGCACCTCATCTAAAATAAACCCTTTGCCATCCTAACTTTGAGGACATTTAATATTAAACTTCACAGAAATACAGCAGAGACACTCAATCACACAGTAAAGGCCACAGATGCATAGTATACCCCTTCTAGCTGCTGATGCAAACCAGTCTATTTTTCATGTGGTACAACATGGGATTTCAGTAACTGCTGGTTAACTCTAAGTATCACCTGATTGCTCATGAAAATTAAACTCAACACTCTGACATGTCTGACCTCGCTGTCTGCCCGAGCTTCCACTTCACTCTCCAGCATCGCAGCCTCCACATGAGCTCCAGCACTGCAGGGGTTTTGTGGGGGGTCAGCGGTGCTCTCGGAC
Source organism: Stegastes partitus (assembly GCF_000690725.1). NCBI lineage: Eukaryota > Metazoa > Chordata > Actinopteri > Pomacentridae > Stegastes > Stegastes partitus. The sequence goes on along the minus strand of NW_007577848.1, from coordinate 91,440 downwards.
AGTCTTTTGGTGGCGTGGATCCTCTGTGGATGCAGCCTGCTCAAGGACATGTAGTAGAAACCGTCCTGTTCTCCATTCAGCACGTAGCCAGAGAAAGCCATTCTGCGGAACTCCTGCAGAACCAAACGCAATTCATACAATTCATACAGCCATGTCTTCGAGCACAGATACAGTCTATTACAGAGAAGTCATGAGTGTACATTTACTGCACCAAGATAGTTCCTTTGTTTTTAAGTAACACAGGCCCCATCTTTAGAATAGTGCACAGTTTCAAATAAAAGAAAAAAAATGTTAAGCAGCTCTGCTATATTGGCTCACATTCAGCTGTAACAGTGCAACAGAGTGATGTCATATTCAATACTCCGCTACTGATTCCCTTTGAGGTGAATTCTGGTTTAATTCAACCTGGTGTCTGTTGTGGCTCTATCTCATGCCAACTTCACTTCTCAGCGCTGTTGTAGAGTTTCAGGGAAATGGAGATTAGCGTGGGGCAATGAGCCTGAGCTGATTTTCCACATGAATCATTCAAAATGTTTGTTTTCAGTCTGACCAAAAGGAAACACAGTAAATTGCCTCCTGGATGGACATTTGGCTGACTGCATTAGCTTTGGCTGAATGTATGAAGGGTTGAGTGTTTGTTCTGGCTGCTGATTCCTGTGTTTCCTTTCAGGAAGACCGGGAAAAAAATGTTAAAAATGATCCATGTAAAAAGGAGCTAATAGTAATTGCCCCTAGCTTGAGATCATTCACAAGTTGTTTTGTGCAGCTCCTCATTTCTCCAAATCTCTACAACAGAGGTGAAGAGTACAAAGTTAGCATGAAATTTAAAATCATAATGGCGACATTAACGGGAAATATGACGGGGTAAAATATACCAGCATTGTCTTTTAACAAAACCTTGGTTATTTATTAGTTTAATTCTCATTTTCTGCTGTTCTTTCCTTTGCTGTCAACAAGAGTCAACACATTCTGCGTACGTTTACACTACCATAGAAAGGGAGGAATGATTTCCCTTACGAAGATGAAAATATCTGTGCATTTAAGTACTGAAAGAAGCTCATGCTGAAAGAAAAAGTAGGAAGTCATTCATGGCTGGTCACAAAAACATGGGAAAGTGTGAATACGTTACAACAAAGAATATGTGGCAGTGGTGTCTTCCTTGCAGAAGTTCAGTATAATCAGAAAACTCTAAAAGAGAGAAAAATGGTGCTTTGTGTGTGTGTGCATGGGCTCTTGCCTCTTTGAATTTTTCCAGAGACTGTTCAGGCCCGAAGACAAACTGAAGTGGGACATCTTCACAGTGACAGTGTGGTCGACCGCTGGAGCGTAAAACATGTTCTGCTACTTTCTGCAGTGTTGCTGAACCAATGACCCGAGAGTGACGAAGAGCAGAAACGATCTCGTCCTCCAGCAGCCAGCGGATCTGAATCACAGAAAACAACAACAAAAATAATAATAACAATAACAACAACAACAACAACAATAATAATAATAATAATACTAATAATGATGATGATGATGATGATGATGATAATAATAATAATAGCAGCTTGTATATACAGACTCAGAACAGAAAACAAAGGTGGATTTTTTCAATCAGGATTCTGACAAATAAGAACTATTAATATTATAGACATCACAACACAACAGTGATGTGGAGATTAAATGATGATGATCAGGTGATTTTGAAAATATCCCGGAGAAGTGTCTGATATTTATTTGGGGTAAAAGAATTGTCAGTTTAATCGAGGGATAAAATTGGAATCAGCAAAAAAATAACTGCTTCGGTGCAGCCCTGGACTACGTCATATTCAAAGTTTGTTAAATCTAATGAGGCATCAACTGATTTGATTTTAAATGTTAATGTTTGGATAACCAATGCAGTCAGTGAGAAGTAGCATGGATATATTAGCCCTGAGGTATTTTTCAGGCCTTTGCTCGAAAATTACATACCCATAATAAAAACAGTTTATCTCTGCAACCACAAGGTCTATTTGAATAATTCTTGTGTCATCATAAAAGGAACACTTGGAAGATTTGTTCAGATGTGTAAATATCTTCTTTTTTTTTTTCTTTTTTTTTTACTGGTTAAAAGCAAATGTAGATGGCACACACACAAATTAAAAAGTTTCAGGTTCGCCTAAAAAAAAAAAAAAGCACTTTCAGGATAATGATCTCTTTGTAATGATCCAGCTGCAGCTCTAAACCTCTCCCAGGTCATAGCACAAAATGTGAACATTCTCTCTGCAAAGGTTGACTCTGACAAAATGAAGCATAACAAAATTAAAGAGTTTTTAGTACAGGCAGTGCAGGCGAGTTGACATTTTTGCACACTTTGGCACATTTTAGCACACTTGTGATCATCTGAATTTTCTTATGGACTAACTATATATTTCACTTCTAGTTCACTAATGGTGTTCAAATCCAACCAGACCGCTGTCTGTGTTACACATCCTGTGCGTAATGCTGATCAAACTGTTGTGTAGCTCCTGTGGTGACGCAAGGCTGTATCTCCGCCATGGATTGGTCGATTTCAGTGACTGACACCTCCTTTGAATCGCTAGAGCCAATAGAATATAGCGATAGCCACCAAAATGGGATTGACAGCACTTTTAGCCAATCAGAATCAGCAGAACACCATCTTGTAGACGAGCCACTTGCTGAGCTTGTGCACACTTGGTCGCTCCCTTCTGCTAACGGAGCCTCCAAAAGACGCCCGGAATGATTTCAGTGTAACACAGAAAATAGTACTAGCGGATTCCGGTGTGGATTTACCAATAAAATAAACTTTTCATGGAAAAACAGCTAAGGTAAGAGACATTTTACAACTACAGTTTGATGAAGCGATTTCGGTTTTTGCTGTTCTTTGGGTTATTTCTCGCCGATGCTTTGGTTTTAGAGAGCTTTTATGGATATGTTTGGAATCTGTGGACTGTCTGCTGTCGTTTGAGGGGTTGTTTGTGCGTTTTGCATAAAGCACCGAAGCTGGAGCCAGAAATGTGGCGAGTGGGTCGATTTGGTGGCGCTAAATCGATTTCCATTTTTGATCATTCATTTAGCTGGTGTTTGAGTTGTGTTTGGGGCATGTAAAAATGGCTTATATATTCGTGTAGCCCAGGTTCTGCTGTTTAATTTTATGTGTAGCATCACTATATTCTTTCATGATGAGTGCATTGTTTCACATTATTTCTTTGTGTAAAGCCCGAGAGACCCCAGTTGGGGGCCTCTCAGGCTTAAAAGGTGAAGAAATACTTGAGGGTAAGCTATCAGCAAATTCCTGTGTTATGGACTTTAAGTATTTTTTTCCCATGTTGAATAATTATTTCCTCCACTGTATAATATTCAAAATATAAAAGGGTGAACCCCCTGGGGAGCATGAATGTGCTCAGTAAACTTAACAGTAACCTCATGGTTGACTGAAATATTTCTTATGTAGAAATGGAAATCCTGGCCTGATGGTGTTGCTGCTGGGAGAAGCAGAAAGACTGTTTGTCAATTTTGAAATGTAATTTACATCACTAATTTTACTTAATATATCTGGGGAAACACAAACGTAATGCAAACGATGTGTTTTAATTTGAAAGTGAACTGTGCGAACGCTCAAACTGACTTGTAATATACAGTGAAGCTACACTCCTCTACACGCTGCATTACTTTTTAAATACTCACATTAAGAAAAACAAGACTCACCTCATCCATTGTGGCCAGAATTGCTAACTTGTGAGGAAGGGGGAGTTTGGATAAGGGATCACCAGAGACCCTGACGGAAGATGACAGACACCAGATACAGAATAAACATCTTTCAACGGGAAGATAAAATCAGACACAGTATTGCGGTGTACAATAAACTTTTGTGTTAAACAAACCCACCCGTTGACACCAGCTCCCCTAAGACTGTCCAACACCGCTATCAGCTCCTCGTCAGAGCGATAAGAGGAGGGCTGTCCTGGTGAACGATTCAAGGACACGCTGCTCTCTGAGGTGTATCTGCACAAATGTCACAAGGCAGAACTTTATTAGGCCCAAAGGAAATTCTTGTGCCAAATATTGCTCAGTAAAAATTACAACAGGGAATCAATGCAGTGACTAATAGAATAGTAACAACGTATAAGTATGACATATTAATAAAAATAAATATAAGTCAACTAAAATAGAACTATAATAAAAAAGCAAGAAATATTGTGACACTTTGGTCTTTGCTCTGTTTGTAACTATGATAACACAAATCCTGCCAACTGATTAATGCATAAGCTGTTGCTACTGATTACTTTCATTATCAACTGACACTTTCAATCTGCATCTAAGTATTGTTTACTATGGCATAAAACAGAGGGCAGAAACAGATCCTGACACTAAAAAAGCTAGTGCCAGAGAATTATCAACATTTTTGATTGCAATGTTATTGAAAAAGCCTGGTACGTTAATTGTGTTTGACATGAGTCTGGGAAACAAAAACCTTGGCAATGTTCTATCAAATGATAATTAGAAACTGCTGGCCAAATTTAAGCTAAATAATAATGCTGCATAAATAGTTAAAACATGTTTTTTGCCAGTGTTATATAGGGGAAGAAAATGCCTTTTTACTCAGGGGCCTCAGTGACACAAAGATGTGGCCAAATTATCCTTTCCACTTAAAAAAAAGAAAAATGTAACTTTCATCTGATGTTGGTTGAAACTGATAAAAGAAAAGACAAAATGATGGAGACTTCTGCACATCTCAGCTGGTAGTCTGACTCTTTTTGAGCAAACTGCTTTGGGTTTCTTCTCCCATCTGTGAGTTTCAGCTCTTTTCACAGAATTTCATTTGGATTAAAATCAGGCCTCATTAAGGTTCACTTTACATGTATGTTTTGGGTGATAATCCTGCTGGTAAACCCATGACCCGAAAGAGAGCACTCTGACACCAGGCAGGATGTTTTGTTGCTTGATAATCTTGTAAACACATTCAAGGCTCCCTGTTCTGGACAAAGCAGCAAGGCAGCCGCATAAGGCAACTAAGCCTCCTCCATGTTTCACAGTGGGGATGCTGTTCTTTTCTCTGCTTGCATCGTTTCTTCAGTGCATATAAAGCTGATGTGTTCAAAAAGCTTTCATTTCATTTCATCTGTCTTGTCAATCTGCATTTCAGAAAACTGTAGCTGGCTTTATATGTGCCTGTTTTACAGTTGTCTTCCTTCCATGGAGCCACTTTCATTCAGTAGGCAATGTAAATGGTGCAATCTAAAAGTTCAGAGACTGTTGCACCTATAAAAATCAAAAACTCTGCCTGATTTAAATTTGGATGCCATCCAATTGAAAGTGGTCTTACTGTGACGTGATACAGTGCTTCTGCTGTGTTTGTAACCTTCACTGGAAGTCTTGTTATGTAAACATGTCAAGTACTATCTGTGATGATCAATAAATCGCTTAGGCATCAAAGCGGCATCAAAAAGACAACTCTTCAACTTGAGAAAGAGAAAGAATTCACAGTGAGACAAATCTCGTGAGCAGGCAGGTAAAAAGTGATGATTGTGCTGTTGTGGACAAAAAAAACAATGCTATGAGTGGGTGCACAGCGCATTTAAACACTCACAAGCCATCACTCGACATTTCATTGTTTGAAATGAACACTCAGGACATTACAGAACCCCTCTGGCTTGACAGTAGATCCTTGGAGGATTAATTCCTGGTGCACAACCATGTGAATATTGCAGAAAACAAGGATAATGTCCCTGGTCTTCAAGACTGTGTCTCTCCACTGTAAAAACTGCTGTTTCTTCCCTCAGTGGTAGCTGCAGATCCACCAGGGATGATACTTGACATGCAGATTGGATCATCCTGCTCAACTTGACCATGTTTGACATTTATTTTCTCCTTTATCGCCTAAGACAGCTCTCTTTATTTATTTCCCCTTTATCAAGAACTATTTGCAGGCCATATTAGAAATTCAGGACTTGAGTGCAAACAATTTAGTGAGTAAACAGAACATTTGTTTGTTTACAACAAAACGCCACAGAGGCCCTGAACTGCAATGTGTTCAGGGATTTCAGAATCGAGATAACAGAAATAGAAATCACGCATATTATATCAAAAAATCCCTGTTTTATCCTCTTTTCTTGCAAACCTAAAGGCTCCCATATTTGTTTACTCTCACCTGTTGTGATGGAAATCGGCCATGACTTCAATCTCCAGAGGTAGTGTCAGGACAAAAATATCCAAAGTAACTGAGAGCTCATTCAAATCCACAGACTGGAAGGCCTCAGCATTCTCCAGGCAGGAAATAATCTCACCTGCAATCACAACATGGAAATAAGCTCTGCACCAATCGCTGTGGTCTCATGGCTAAATGTCAGCTTTTGATAATATTACCTGTTTGCAAATGAGGGATGGGAACAAAAGCAGCTGTTTGGGTTTTATCTCCATTCACACAATGAGGGCTACGTCAACACTGCACCCTTGTTGTAGGGAAGTGATGATACAACTACGGCTGTACTCACCAAGGCAGGTAGGCAGTGTTTGTATGGGCATGGAACCATGGCAGCTTTTCATGTTGACAGAGCAGGTGACGTGAACAAACAGCGGTGGCATGTCCAGCTGTGATCCCTCAGCCTCTAGCAGGGAGTCTCCCTCCAGGATGCTGAAGGAGTCCTGGTCTTGGTTGACAGTGTTGGAGTCCGACAGGGACTGGTCTTCGACCTCCCCATGAGAGTTGGTGCCCGGAGGCTCCTCGTACTCCACCACCAGGTCTGTGTCGCTCTCCGTCATGATGCAGCAGCCCGACACATTTTCTACACACAAAACAGCAGACTGACCATTATCAAATCACATCAGTGTTGATCTATCTCAAAATCAACTCAAGAGAACCAGACCGAATTTAACCTTCTAACTTGACACTTATAATCTTACTTAACCTTACTTTACTTTGAGTTAACTTATCAAACTTAGCCATGCTTATCTTGATAAACTAACTGATTACTGATGTAAAGTAACATCAATCTGTTGCACAACAATCAATGGAATCAATACAAGCTTTACGAATTGTTCAGTTCTGACAATCAGATTCAACCCATCACACTTAGTTTTATCCTGTGTGTCGGTTTGCTGTTGCTCTGTAAAGCAGAATAACTCTCACTGAGCTGCAACATTTTAACTTATTATATGAAGGTAATGTCAGAATTGAAGTATTTGTCATTGATGGGTGTCCACTGCTGGAATGAAACTATTCAAAAACCTGATTAACATTTCTAAATGATCCTGACCATCTTCAGTAGCAGGCTCGGCCTCTGACACTAGGTCTTCACTAGGTCTCCTCTCCATCTCTTCGTCCTCCGAGTCATCCTGAGGAGAAATCCACAGTGCAAAGAGTCATCTGGTCTGATCAACAGCAGCATTCATGTGATGTCACAGTTGTTTGTCTTCACATCCAGACATGAGAGACGCTGTTTATCTCTGTCTGGCTTGTTTCTCCACTCCAATACATTTTTCCATATTTTGATTTGGTTGAAGAAGTTCAAATTCCTCTACTGTGTTTAAATAAAACAGCCGAAATGAACACACAACAGCGAGAAATGCAAAACAAACTCACCTCTTTCTTGGACGAAGGTGGACAGTAGAAGAAGTAGTGTGGATTGGAGGGAACAGTTTTGAAATACTGACAGAGGATCTCCATGAATTTACCCTGTCATATTTGAAATGGAAATTATATCAGTTTGAGCTTGTTTGCTTGTTAGCTCATGCATTGACTAACAAAGAGAGGGGTCTGTGATTTAAAGGAATGACAAAGCTGACTAAAAGAAAACAGAAAGATTAACTATTTTACTTTCAAAGTTTCTGACAATACCTGTATTATTTTGTGCAGATCTGGATACACTTCACACTTGGGCTGTGTCTGCAGCAGATTTAGAGGGAACTCTGGGATCTTGGCTGTCTTGAACTCATCCAGGATCAGTGGAGATGCAGGAGCAGAGGACTTCCCTCTAGATTCAGCTTCACTGGTATCCTCCATTTCTATACTACTGTCAGAAATACCACAACATTAACAGACAGCTCACAGGAAAGTGACTGCAAGCTTCAGTCACTGTGGATCGAGTTTAAAGCTGTGATGTTGGGAGAAGAGGCTGTAAACAAATTTAACATATTAGCTTGTAACAGTAACAAACAGTTGGCTAATTGCACATCCTGTTACAATAAATGTATCAACTTAATCTCAATCAGCAACTGGCTATGGTAGTTTTGTCACTTTAATTGGAACGATTGGTGATTTGATTGGTTTTAAAGAATTTAATCGCTAAATCACTATTCTCACAACAACAACAACTTTTAAAGTAAAAGCATGTGGACAGACATCACACAGGTCCTGCAGACACGTTATGCTTACAAATCTATGTTAAAGGATAGGAAATGCTCATTTACACCAAATTATTAAATGACGGAATAATATAACATCTTTCCATTTTTATATATCTGTGATGAGATGAAAAGAAGATGAAAGATAGATGAAAAGTAGCTCAGAGAGTTAAACTTCAGAAATGTCATAATGCTGAAAGTATTTGGACCTGTCTTGCTGTCTGTATAGGACTCTGTGTGCATGTGTGTGTGTGTGTGTGTGTGTGTGTGTGTGTAGGTGTGTGTGTGTGTGTGTGTGTGTGTGTGTGTGTGTCAGCGGGGGAGGGGTAATGGTAGGGGTGTCTGTGTCTGGAAGAGCCCTGAGAATGTGTGTGTGTGAGGAGGGAGGAGATAGCTGTCACAGCTACTTAGTCTTTTTGTTCGAGCACCTCAGACTTTACATGTTAAATCAGAGTCCTGCCCTGATGACATTCTCATGCTATTATCCATCCACAGTCACAGCGCCACCTTCTGGAGACATGGTAGGATATGTTCTACAATTGTATTTGCCATTATTTGCCAGTTGACCGTATTTACTTCAAATGTGGTTAGGGTTACGGTTAGGTGATTGTCACCTTGCTCAGAGCGCATTTCTGTCACAACCCCGACGTGCGCTACGTCCAACACGCGCGGAAGTGCGAGGGCCCGTCCAACACTGCTTGTAGCTTTAATTTATTATTACTTTTGTCAGATTCAAGTTATTTCTTTGGCCATTGTGGGTTTTTCTTTCATTACCAACAATTTTGTCCACGTATGTATTTATCACTGCATATGCTGTTTTTTCTGCTTTCAGACAACTTCTCGCTCAAAACGTGGAATGTTTCCTTCTTTCCTTTGACTTTGTTAAAAAGTCATTATGCAATAAACTGTAAAGATTTAAAAGGCAATTACATTTATTATACATTTCTTCTTTAGTTTCATCACAAGGTTCAGTATTTCTTAAAGGGATTTTGGTTGTTGGTCTCACCTGTATGAGGAAGCGACAGCAGCCCTGTCATCTGACTGATCCTCCTCAGCCTCTCCGATGATGAAGGTGGCAGGACTCCTGGAAGGTTTTGGATTCTCTCCCCATCCCGGAGCCTTCCCGTGCTCCCTGAACACCCTGATGTGTCCGCAGAGCGTCTGCAGGAAGGAGGTGACGTCGATCTCCTGCAGTGACTCCTCACAGTAGTCCATGGCCATCAGGACGTCCTGGGAGCTGATGCTGTAGGACTGCTGCAGGCTGCGGTAAACACCTGAGGAGCACAAGTCGTACAGTCACAGCCACTGACTTTCATTTTTGTTTTAAAAGTACACATTTCAGGCACAGCTGGAACACAGAGTAAGTGGGTCTTGTGATTAGGTCTAGTGAATTCACTGACAAAGCTTACATCAGCTGGTACCAACAGAAACAGAATTAACTGTTCTCCAGGATTGAACTCTGGGGCCCACCCCAAGAGATTTTTGTTCCCTGCTTCTGGACTGCTTTCGTGTAGATTGCTTTTACAAATTGGCTTTCATTTACACTTTTTACCATATTCGTTCATCTTTTCGTCTTTTTATTTATTTACTAAGTTTATGTATTTGTGAAGAATAAGTCAGTTTTTTTTGTGTGTATCAAAACTAGATGTGTTATTTTCCTCTGTACAATAGAGTTCCATTGATTAAACCACAAAGAGCCCCGGTGATTCCAAACCTCACTAACCTCACCCAGAGCTTTAGAAACATTTTTCATAGCCTCACTCTGAACTGTGCCTCATCACAGTTCTATGGTGGAGGTCTGCAAAGAGTCCTTGGCCCTCATGATTAGTTTTCTTTCAAGACAAGCAGTGTGAATTGCAGGCCCTGATAAACACGGATGTGTACTTGTCTTTATGAGGTCCAAAAAATACACATTTTTCAAAGTGGACTTTAATTAAGGTCTCAATACAACAAGGATTATGAAAACAAAAATGGTACATTGTAAAAAGCAAAGACTCTTAATACCAGCAAGATTTTCAAGAAACTAGCAAACATTTCTTTACACAAGTTATTACTTTATCATTATGGGTTTCTGACTGTAGACTGACACCAAAAGAAAAATAATGTATTTAAGAATAAAGTTACAGCACAATTATATCTGAGGTCTGAATACTTTCTGAAGCAGGTTTATGTATCTCAGTAGGTGTCAGAGTGTATGTTGGTGGAGGGAGGTCACCTTTGACATAGCTCTGATGGTAATGTTCCTGCAGGAGGCTGCAATAGTTGGCCAGTTCTTTGTGTTTGTGAGGCTGAGCCAGGAGGTCTGTCCAAGGGGACGGACTGCTGCGGTCCTGAGACAGAGACCTGCCAAAGGACAAGAACAGAGGACACATACACAGAGGAAATGAACAAGCTCAGTTAGAAAGGCTGAACCCTACTGAACTACTGAACCCACATGGAGTGAAAGTTCATTCAATAATTTCCAACAGATTTATGTTCATCCATTCCATTCCATGTAAATCTGCATAAGCATTTAAAGAGTTTTAACCCAGATCTGCACTACAGTAAGCAACATTAAAAACAAAAAAAAGCCAACAAGCCACAGTCGCGCTTAAAGTTCTGTTTTTTTTTGGGGGGGGGGGATAAATCATGTACCATTACAAATGGGAGAGAGAAACATGTGAAAGAAGAGTTCCATCATCAACGATGGTGCTTTTACAGCAGCAGAGGAGTGTTTTCATCTGTTTAACAGACAGTTGTCACAGTCAATCAAGACAAACTGCTGTCAAAATGTCAAACTTAATAAGAAAGAAAAATTCAATCATTTGTCAAATTTAGTGTCTTTTTCGTCTTTAAAAGATGATTGCACAGTTGTTGACTTAACACTTCCTTGTTGAATTTCAATTTTATTTATTTTAATAACCCTAACTGACAACAAGAAGTCAGGTTTAAAAGCTGATCTTAGTATCCACTTGATCAAGATAAGAGCCTCTGGATTGTACTGCCAGAATATTCAGACTCCACACGTACTTTCTCTGGTGCTCAGCCATTGTGTCACATCTTCATCTTAAAAATAACTACAGATCAATGTGGTGGAGAAGAAGGTACAACATTTCCCTCTTAAATGTAGTGGAGTAGAGGTGTAAAGTAAGGAAATACTCAAGTACAAGTACCTCACTCTTTTGTCATCAATAAACAAAAAATATGTGTGTAAAACATAATTACACTAAATGTTTGATTTCATGGTTGACTGGAGGAAGAGCAGCGCTACAACATCAAAACATCTGTCTGCACAATATATCATTTCAGCATCAACAATCACTGTCCCCTGTATGGTGTAATATTCTTGGACAAAAGCCCTTCTTCTGAGTTTCCCTAATTTTTGTTGATGAAAAATTGTTGCAACATATTAGTCTGAATATACAACTCTGTAAGAGCACATGGCCAGAAATCTGATGTATTGATCAGGGCTCTAAATCAGCTTTCTACACACGCTGCACAAGGTAACAGCAATGGATTCTGGGTTACTGTGGAGATAGTATACATACACAGGGTCTCGTCACTCAAGTCTCCTCCTCATGAGAAAGAGATGTGAGGAAAAGATGCAAGGATGAGAGTGCCAAAGCTACCAAATGAGAAATCCTTCATTCCATAGTGGAATCATGAAGCGACAGTTACCTATGACATACTGCATATCTGTATCACCTGTCAAATCAAAACAACACCCACAAAGTTGCAGCATTTCTATGTAGGAAAAACCTGTGTTTTACTGCTCTAAGCTCCTTCAGAAGGTTTTTAGTCTCCTTGAGAAGCATTTTAGTAATTGCAAGATCCTCCATGATGGTGGAGGGAGAACATGAGGGGACAGGATGCAGAGAAGCATAAGCTAGCATAATGAAAACATCCATGTTCCTCCCTGCACGGCCTTTCGTTAATTTAGACCCACATTACTGTAACGAAGCTGAAGATGGATTTGGCAGCGCTGCACCTGCTCTAATATGCAGCAACAAGAGCCTGAGGAGGAAGCACAGATAGGCCTGGGAAAGGAAGGTGCCTTTGGGCCTACAAGTAATAGAAAAAGCCAGTCTTTCCCACACTACAGAAGACAAGTGCGTCCCTAAGTTCTCAGAGGCGTCCAGTGAAAGCTGAGCAACACCGAGAAGGAGAGCAGACAAACAGAATCAAGCTGTGCTACCTGAACTTCATCTGCTGATACATCTCCCAGGATTCTGCATCTTGAGCTCTATTCTCACCAGTGAAGACAACCAGAGACACACAGGTTAACAACTGGATTGCACCTTGTGAAAATCCAAGGGTCAGTTACATAGTACGTCTTTTGCTGTTGAATTACACTCTGCAGCTGAACACCCTACCTGAAGAAGATGTCCCTGGGCTGGCGGCTGGAGTTGGGATGTACCAGCTGCTCCTTCAGATGCTCCATTGAGCAGTTGTAGACGTAAACAGGACACTTTAACTGGCAGCCGTCACTCGTGCTCTGCTGGGAGACCTGCCTGCTGAAGCTGATGTGGAAATCTGTCTTCCGTGGTTCTGAGAACTGCACTCCCTCTTTTTCTCCCAGATCTGGAGAAGTTTGAAAAATAGATACTGTCATCAGATTGACCAACCTGACTTGTATAATGTGGTAACAGTGCTGCTTAATGTTGACTATTAACTCATTTTGGACCAGAATACACAAGTGGGATTTCTACAACAACCTTGTAAAAGAGCATCTGACTGACCGGAGCCTTGCGTCACAGTCTCTGTCTCAGATATTCTGCTGTCCCAGCTCTCCTGGTCCATCTGGCCCTCCGACGCAGGTGAGAGCAGAGGTGACTTGGCAGTAAAGTGTCCACTGCTTGAGCTCCTTCGCATTTTGCTGGCCAGACTGAGACCAGACTCAGACCTCTCCAGGCCACTGGTGGAGCCAGACAGGGAGTCAGCCTGAGATTTGTTGCTGGGAGTCAGAGTATCATCCTCCTGCATGCTGACATTACTCCGAGGCTCTGTCTCCAGCCCTGACGCCATCAGCATCAGAACATCTGCAAAACAAATACAGTATCACCATTATACTTGTTTGCATTATAAGCTATTAAACCTGAGAAATACATTAGAATAAAAGGTAACTGGAAGGGAACCTGTGAAGGTAGCAGGGAGGAAGGTGAGCAGGAGCTGCTGGGAGCTGATGTACTTGGCGTAGCACCTCCACTGTGGTGTCAAGCAGCTCCTCTCCAACAGCAGAGGCTCTTCATCCACCAGGTCTGCATTACTGAAACTCTGCCAGAGACGAGAGGAAATACACAATTACCACTGAACTCATAAAGATATCAGTGCAACTTCTGTCTCAGGTCCCACTGCACGTCACTAAAAAAAGTGTGTAAAAACATGAAGGTAATCTACCATAAATTCTCAAATCATGATTGTGACAGGTTTGAAAAGCATGCTATTTTTGTTGGGGTTTTTTTTTGTTTGGCTGAAATAACTAAATTTATCACAGCAAAAAATGTAAAAATGAGGACACTTATCCTGTCTTATTAATTACCATGTTTGACTTTTGATTTTGTTTGAAAAAATTACCAAATCTAAGCTTAACATAGTGATCTTTTTTCAAAATCACTTTATTCTAAATGTCTCATTAAAAATACAAATTAAAAAGGTCAGTAGTAAAATATCAATAATATGTAGAGACACCATATTTTCCAGTGTTAGTAATACTTGTGGAAACCTAGAAAAATGTTGTACAAGTTGATTGCATTTTTTTTTTTTTTTTTTAGAAATTTGTAAAACAAATATTCCCAAAAATTAAAATTTTTTTTTTTTTTTTTTTTAAATTTTCTATGATTTCTGGCATATTTGTGTCACACTGCACAGAAGATATTTTTGAGGTTCCTCTACTTCTAGCCTTGTCTGTGCTGTTTCCACAGAGGGACTTCATATTGCTTAAAAAAAATGAGGCAACAGTGAGTAAAAATATGACACGGGCAAAAAAAACAACAACACAGAAACTGCCACTATCCTTAACACCAAAGACTCAAATGTCACCTTAACAAGCAAGCAAGTCTTGAGCCGTTGTAAGCAGGTGGAGAGGGTCAAGTGAGTGCTTGTCACCATTTGTGCTCATGGAGAAAAAAAAACTCCTTCACAACGACAGGTTTGTCACTCACAACACAGTTCTGTCAGCTTGTATTTCTCACATGTGCCTGGCTTTTCTGTGTATGGGTTTTGAAACTAAAGTATTACAAACAGCACCTGGTTCACATTTGTTGAAATGTCAAGACTAACACATGACTGTGTGTTTATGTTTTTACTCATTGTGATTACCTGTAAAGTGCTTGTAGAGCCCATCACCTCTTTGCTGCTGCCAGTGGTGTGAAATGATGTCATCGTGTCTTGTCGGTCCGGAGGCTTCACACACTCCTCTGAAGCACAAAGCAGAAGAGACAGAAGCTGTTGGTTGAGAAGCCACAGTGACTCATCTATATTTGTTATAACCGGACACCAGAAGGTCTATGTCATCACCTAAAAGCCAGTTGGTCTGTTAATGTGGCAGTAAAGCTCTGAAAAGTGTCACACAGCAGCTACATTAACCTCAGACATGCACTGACCTTTGATAACAGGTAAAGAGAAAGGAGCTACGTGGCCATCTCGTTCTCGCTCCAAGATGTGGTGCATGAAGGTGGCATGGTCGCTGCCCGCTAATGGGATCTCTCTGTCGCTGAGCTCGTGCTCCAGGCTGCTGTGGAAGAGGCTGAGCAGGAGTTCGTTGGGCAGACAGGGGGAGCTGTGAATCTGTTCCTCATTCTCCACCGCTGAGCACGAAAAGAAAAAGACACACTTAATGACATTCCCAGAAGTGATTTATCTAATTTCACTTCAACTTTCAATAAAAAAAACATACATATGTTATGGATACACTGTATATTATTGTGACTGCTGAAGCAAACCGTGTAGATGGATCATATGATCACAGTACCTGTGCTGAACGTGAGGAAGAAGAGTTCAACCTGCTGGCACTTTGGGAGCAGCTGAATGAGGTCAAACTGGAAAGGAACCATGTGGATGCTGTCGTCAAAGGCCAAGAAGTCTCCTGCAAACACACAGACAACTCATCCATTAACTTACAAAGCCATTTAATGTGAAGAATTAGTTCCCTTTCAGTCGATTCATTCGGTACAACACATATAGTATGGGATATCACGCCCCGTGTGACCTTACTGAAGACACCTCTATTCACGCCTTTCACGCCAGATGATCTGTGATGACATCTGTGAGGCCCTGCCTACACATATAAATACCTGTCATCACAGTCAGCCCTCAGTTCTTATGCTCTTCACCTAACTAAGAACACCTCACGGGCTAGCTAGCTACCGCTAGTTAGCTCGGTTTTCTAAGGCTACTGCCAACTTGGAATTGGTTTAACTGCTTTTGTTGGTGTTAGCCACTGCTACTACCGTAGTGAGTGTGACTGCCCGCGGAGCGCTGATTTCGAGTTTTCTTGCTAAAGTCGTGTGCTTTGTGTCTCGATATGAGCACCAAGCCTAAGTCGAGGAAGAAGTCTTCAGTTCGCCCCTGTCCTCAGGGGTGCGGCTTCTCCCTGCACGACAAAGACCAGCACGAAGCGTGTCCTGTCTGTCTGGGTATTGTCCACGCCAGGAGAGCGTTGGCGGACCCTGAGGCGTGCGAGTTCTGTCGCCAGCTTCGGCGTTCAACCCTCGAGAGACGGGTCACGTTTCTGGAAGAAGTGCTGGGCTCCACGGCCGCACGGCACAACCCTCTCCTCTCCCAGTCAAGAGACTTGGCTTTGTCCGAGTTCGACGACGAGAGGCTCCCGGTCGTAGTCCCCGCTGCTAGCTGGGCAGACCATATGGAGTATGTTGACGGGTTAGCCGAGCTCGAGCCGGAACCCTCCGAGCGGGCTGGTCAGTCACTCAGTCTGGCAGGCCACCATGATGACGATGACGTGCTGGACATCGGCTTGGACATTCATGGTTTATCGGAGGACGAGGGTTTGTCGACAGTTCAGGTGGCCGCTGCTGCTGCACCAGCTAGCCGCGACGATAATTCCTTCTTCTCCCTGTTTCACAGAGCAGCGGAGAAACTGGAGGGAGTGGCCTTCCACTCCGTCGACTCAAAAACCATCGCGGTTCGCGGGATACTTTCTTCCTCCCGAGCCAGCAACGGTGAAAAACAGCCTGCCCATGTACCCAGACTTTGTCTCGGAATTGACCTCGACATGGAGCAAACCACCGTGCCCGGCTATGGACAGTATTTGGACTTGGACAGCGCCGAAAAAGCTGGCCTGGTTAATCCACCACCTATGGAGCCGTCCCTGGCTGCTTATCTGGCTCCGTCCCACAACCACGGTGTGGGCGGCCCCGCAACTCTCCTGTCCAAGCACGGCAGGTTCTCTGCTTCGCAGCTGGAGAAAATTTACCGAGCTCAGGCGGGCACAGCCCGTGCACTGAGCTCCGTTACCATGCTACAAACATGTCAGGCCTTGTGTTTGTCGAAGCTGGGGGCTCTGATGCCCACCAACAGCCCGCTGGCACCTCTCCTCGACGAAGTTAGAGTCGGTACAGACTACATTCTCCGTGTTTCCCGCGGTGCAGTGCTCTCCCTTGGTAGAGGGATGGCTTCCACCGTTGTGGCACAGAGACACCTGTGGCTGACGCTGTCTGATGTCCCGGATAGAGACAGAGCTATGTATCTGGATGAACCAGTCTCCAGTGCGGGCCTGTTTGGTCAATCGCTGGATGCCATCCAGATGAAATTTGAGCTGAGGAAGAAACAGACAGAGGCTCTGCGCAGCATCATCCCCAGGCATGATGCAAAGCCCAAAACCTCTGTTTTTGTTTCCCCATCCCTTGTATATTGTTGTGAGCCGATTCTCTGACCCATATATCCAGCTGGTGGCGGTAATGCTCCTATTACGGTTAAAGAAGAAGAAGAAGAAGAAGAAGAAGCCCAAATCCTCTTCCAGCTCTCGCACACCTGTAGCTCCACAAACCCCTGCCAAGAGGGCAGCGCCACCCACGAGCCAAGGCTCCCTGCCAGTGAAGCTGCAGCCGCCCGTGCAACCTCCACGCCAGTCTGCTTGGAGTAAGGGCCCACCTCCAGGCCTCGAGAGAAACCTGGCGCTGAGGAGGAAGAACAACCAGTCATCCTAACCCGGGGACTGAGAAGAGAGGGGCTCCAGCAACAGGGAGACACTGCTGCCCCTCATGTGTTGCCGCCCAAGAGGCGCCTTCTACTAGCGTACTATTGCCATGTGGTACCGTCTGCAGTTTCGTTTCAGGCCTCCTCGTTTCATCTCGGTGGTAAACACCGTAGTAGCGGACAAGGCCGTAGCAGTACTGAGGGAGGAAATACACAGTCTCTTACACAAGAGAACGATACGAGTGGTCCCCACTTCGGAGGCGAACAAAGGTTGGTACAGCCATTATTTCATTGTTCCGAAGAAAGGAGGCGGACTTCGTCCTATTTTGGACTTGAGAGTGTTAAACAGATATCTACGAACTTACAAGTTCAGGATGTTAACGCTCAGACAACTTCTGACGGTCTGGGGGATTGTTTTACAACCATAGATTTAACAGACGCTTACTTTCATGTAGCGATACACCCCGACCACAGGCAGTTTCTAAGGTTTGCATTCGAAGGCATGACCTACGAATACCTAGTACTGCCGTTCGGTTTGTCACTCGCTCCCCGCACCTTCAGCAAATGTGTCGAAGCGGCGTTATCTCCACTCTGGGAGAAGGGCGTTCGCATCTTCGTGTACCTGGACGACTGGGCTCTGGTAGCCAGCTCCAGAGCGCAGGCAGAGACACAGCTGTCGCTAGTTCTGTCACACGTTCAAACGCTTGGGTTTTCGGTGAATTTCCAGAAAAGCTCACTAACTCCCGAGCCAGCCGTTTTCTTTTCTCGGACTGGAAATATGCTCCGTTACCAGCCGAGCACGTCTGTCAGAGCACAGGGTGGCTGCGTTTTACCGTTGCCTCGCTCAGTTTCAGTCGGGACGCAGACTGCGACTTCAGACGATTTTACAGCTGACTGGCATGATGGCGTCTATGATCGCTGTAGTGCCGCTCGGGCTGTTGAAGATGCGACCGCTTCAGCGCTGGACTCGCTCTCACCAGCTGTGTCCGTCACGTCACCTCCAGAGGAGGCTGACAATAACACCGTCCTACTTGCTAGCTCTCTGCCCGTGGAGGGAGCCCAGCCTGCTGTGTCAGGGCTCCCCAATAGGCAGGGTATCTTTTCGCAAGGTGGTGTCCACAGATGCCTCTCTGAAGGGTTGGGGGGCTCTGTGCGACGATGCGGTGAGAGGGGTCTGGTTGTCAGCTCAGTGCAGACTTCACTTCAACCACCTGGAGCTGCTAGCAGTTTTCTTAGCTCTGCAGCATTTTTGTCGAGATCTGACGGGCCAGCATGTTCTGATCAGAACAGACAACATAAACTTTCTTACATAAACAGGCAGGGAGGAACCCGTTCACTCCCCCTGTTAAAACTGTCTCACTCTCTGTTGCAGTGGTGCAGTGTTCATTTCCTGTCTGTCAGAGCCACCCATGTTCCCGGTCACTTGAACCAGGGTGCAGCCCTTCTCTCCAGAGGGGGACCTATGGTGAGAGAATGGAGATTACACCAACAGGTGGTGGCTCAGATATGGGAACGGCTTGGCATGGCAGAAGTGGATCTTTTTGCATCCAAAGCGAACACGTACTGCCCTCTGTTCTTTTCCATAACAGACCAGGGCGCACCACTGGGCACGGATGCACTAGCTCACCCATGGCCCAACATGCTTCTGTATGCATTTCCCCCAGTGGAATTGATACTGTCTGCTCTGGAGAGGGTGCGTCAGCAGGGCCTGTCCATGATCCTGGTGGCCCCTCGGTGGCCAGCAAAGTCATGGTACGCAGAGATAATCAGTCTGCTTGCAGTGAGGCCCTGGCAGCTCCCGGTCTGCAGGGATCTCCTCTCTCAAGCGAGAGGAGAGGTGATTCACCCGCGCCCAGAACTGTGGCGGCTGCATGCCTACCTGTTGAAAGGTCCAATTTATTAGCAAAGGGCCTGCCCCCTGAAGTGGTATGACACCAGGTGCTCATCCTTTTGCCATGTGCTTCTTAAAAGCTGAGGCCCGCGGTTAGATCCAGCATCCCTTCATGGGATCTGTTACTGGTGCTTGAGGCCTTTTGTGGTCCTCCATTTGAACCTTTTGAGTATGTTGATATGAAATTTCTTTCATACAAGACTGCTTTGCTTCTCGCTTTATGCTCTGCAAAGCAAGTAGGCGACCTTCATGCCTTGTCAGTTCATCCCTCTTGTACCCAGTTCTCCTGCGATGGCTCCAAGGTTACATTACGCCCAAATGTGGCGTATTTACTGGATTGTAGAAGCGATTTCCCTGGCCTACGGCAGCAGAAACCTCCCTTTGCCCAACAGTGTGAGGGCACATTCTACCAGGGGCATGGCAACATCATGGGCCCTATTTAAAGGAGTGTCCATAAGTGATGCTTGTGCTGCAGCTAGCTGGTTGTCTCCGCACACTTTTGTGCGGTTTTATTGTTTGGATGTGACAGCCCCTTCGGTGGCTCAGTCTGTTCTTTCTGCTGGGTCTACCATGCACTAGAGTGATGCAGGCTAGACTCTGGTTCGGTAGCTGCTCTGCTGGGCATGTATACATGTCCCATACTATATGTGTTGTACCGAGTGAATCGACTGAAAGGGAACAAAATGTTATGTCTATAACTTCTGTTCCCTGAAGGAGAGGACCGAGGTACAACACTTGGTTGCCCCGCAGCACAGCTGGGCTCGGTGAAGAGCGGCTATTTATATGTGTAGGCAGGGCCTCACATATGTCATCACAGATCATCTACCGTAAAGGCGTGAATAGAGGTTTCTTCAGTAAGGTCACACGGGGCGTGATATCCCATACTATATGTGTTGTACCGAGTGAATCGACTGAAAGGGAACAGAAGTTATAGACATAACATTTCGTTTTATGTTTTATTGACATGCATGCAACAGCATTTAAAAAATGGCAAGTGGAAATTAATCAAAGAACACCGCAGCAGAAGGGTGAGAGTCAAATGAGTCTTGTTGTACTAATGGAATTAGTGCTGTGAAAATTACTTTTTACCAATTTTAATTTAAAGTGAAGTTCTGTTACCTTGCGTATCCTTGAGTCCAGCTGGCAGTGAACACACCTGGTCCTTATTCTGACACAGCTGGCTCAAATACTCAAAGGTCATCATGGTGGACATACAGGCCAGATCCCTCGGGAATATCTAAAACAACACAATGGGTCGCTGTTAAACAACGTAACGCCTTTAAAATAATCTTAAGATACAGAGAACACTACACTAAACTAAGCTGTTTGGACACAGAGATTTCCACTAGTGAGGGTGTGTGGTTGTCACTCTTGGACCAGTTGCTATATGAAACCAGTTATACGCACTGCTTGAGGGATCTCCTGGTACTTGAGGCCCTGGAAGTGGCGATGCTGGTCCATGCAGTTCATCACGGTGCCGCTCTGTGGCTCAACCCAGCATTCAGTCACAAGATTCAGCTCAGTGTCCATGTCCACAGCCTCCACCTCGGTGTCATTGTCGTCATCAGTGGAGAAGCTGGAGTTCCACGAAAGACAAAAGATATGAAAAATGACAGAATGCACACAAAGTCATACCTATTTTTCTTTTACCACCTCATAAGTAAATCATTGTGATTCCAGTTTTTGAAATAAGGTGTTGTATGCAGATGATTATGACCTGTCCTTGGTCGAGGTAGAGTGAGGTGGAAACAGGATATACTGGACAATACATGAGTGACTCTCTCTGTCCGTGTCACCTGACATGCCCTGAAGACAGAAATAAAATTCAGTGGAAACAAAGTACGTCCACGAACACAACTGAATACAAACATACAGAAACATTACGGATCTGAACTTTAAACCAGGTGTCCTGCTTTTCTTTACCTTCATCGGCAGCTCGATCACCATATTAATGATGCCTTCACCGCTGGCAGCAAAGTGAAAGCCTTCTGAAATACGAATCCTACGCAGACATAAAAAGAGAGTTGGTAAAAAAAGTCCACAAAGCCATTTGTGTGAGAATAAAGCCACACAGCAAAGACAGATACTACTCTGTAATAACAGCTGTTTCTTTAATTAAATAATAAAACTCTGGTCACACTTTCTGAAGTATTTTGTTCAGATATTAATGTTTAGGAAGTCCCCAGTGAGTCACATCCAACCACAAATTTTAAAAGATGCAAGACAAAAAAATGTAACTACAGGTCAAAAAAACGGTCTGCATACTTGAGGTTCCAAAATAAGAGATTTAATCTTATTTTAAAACATCCTCTCCAAAGGCAACACTTTGATCTGAAAGACCTTCCTCAGGCAAGAATTAAAGAGAAAAGAGGCATTTCCTACAAAAGTAAGCAATCAGTCATCAGTAATCAGCTAAAATCATGATAATCTGCTGGCTTCACAGAAAACACACAACACCACAAGAGGGCAATCACAGTACTCCAGAAACACAGGCAATACAGAAGAAGCTTTAGGAATACAGTGTGAGTGAGGCAGCAGACCGTTGTCACAAAACATACATAGCTCCCATCTTAAATCAGGTTTCTATACACACTATCAGACAACGGTCTATAAATGTATGTATATATACTTAGAACCTATATCATGACAAAGCAAACTCAGCAGGAAGAAGAGCTCTATTACCAGGAAAGTAAAAAAATAATCGAAGGGAGAAAAAAAATGAGGTTGTAATCCAACAATGTTATAGAAAGCTATACATTACGTATTGGCTAGAACAATGATTTAAAAAAATGTAATAATGCATAAAACACCTGAAGGCCGAAATGTAAACTGCAGTATAATTGTCAAATAGAAAAAAAGGAACAATAGACATGTCTAAAAATACACTTCTGACCAGCAGTTTATCATCCGAGTTGACTTACTCTGTCAAAAAGGCCCTTTTCCTCTGATACTTTCCTGAGGAAGATTGTTTACAAAGCATTATCTCTGAAGGAAAACTAACACTGTCATTTGGAGTATAAAAAGTTTAACGTTAAACTATTTTTTAAGTGTTGCAAAGCATCGCAGTATGGATACTTAACAAGATGTAAAAGTAACAGATTGCTTTGGTTATTAACCCTCTGAACACCAATCTGCCATTATTTTTTTTATAGGCATGCTATTTTTTTTTTTTTTTAAATACCAAAATTACTCCATTTGTCAGGACAAGAAACTGTACCAACAAAAAGAATCATCAGACTTTCAGAGGGTCAGTTTAGCCTTAGTGTTGTCTTTTACTAACTGATTTCTAACTAACTTCTAACTGCAACTTCTACGCTCAGGTCTTTGGAGGAACATGTTGTCTTTCACGTACAGTAGCTTAACAGAGTCAGAGTGAAAATAATTAATGCATGAAAACAGTATTTTGGTGAGAAAAGAGGAAGTAAGAGCAGCAGAGTGTGGGAAAATGAGTTTTGTTGAAATTAATACACTGAATTTATCTAGACACCAAGTAAACAGAGCTTGTCAACAGCAAAATCAAACAGTAAATGAGAAAGCAGAGAGGCTTTTTAGTGAAATAATATCACATATTATGTGACGTGTTTGTATATTCTGCGAATATACAAACAAGTGAAATCAGAAATACAGGGCTCTCTCTAAAGTAAGCAGTTCAGATAAAGGCCTGCTTTTCTCTGTAGCTGGATTCAGTACAGTACTTAAAATATAAATAGATAGAATTAATAATGCATCATCAAGGAATTTTTTATATATATATTGAAAAGCAAATGTATTCATTTTCAGGGCAAACAGACAATACTGCATGAATGTGGACAAACTTAAATGACCGTATGTGTGCTTGAACTCACTCAGATAGCATGGACAGGATGTGAGCCACAGCCTGGATGGCCACCGCCGGTCCTTGGCTGCTCTGCACAGCCCAAACCCACCGCTGGTGCAGAAAGTACCGGGACAGAGACGCCAGGGTGGAGGAGGCCGTCCGGTTGGCCGCCATACTGAGGGGCATGGCACTGTTGGAGGGCAGTGGGAAGTTCTCCATGTTGAAAATGAAGGGAGTCCTGAAGTCCAGCGGCAGCTTCTCGTACCTGCAAAAAAAAAAGTTAATTGACATGAGTTCAGCTGGTTTCTTTCACACAGAAGACACAATGTTGAAGCTTTGTCTGAAATGTCTGAATCCCAAGAATTTTCTGGGTGTTTTTATGCTCCCATCACATTTTTTACTTACTATGGGCTCATTTTTTACTGGAATATGAAGATCTGCACCTCTTCTGTGCAGTATAGCACAGTTAAAATGTCATGAACCATAAAAAAGGAGATGTTAAAATGTTAAATGTCTTTATTTACTTTTTAAAAATTGATTTTTAAAAAATGGAATCAACATGTACAGTATTTTCCCAGCTGCCCACAGGTGTTTCCAATACGGGAAGAAATGGTGAATCTACATAATATAGATACTTTACTACGTACATTTTGAATTTGTTTCCATATTTGTCTCCTATTTGCTGTGTGTAAACACAGCCTGCAGTTCAACCCAGTTCAGCTGAAAAGTGACTAAATCTTTGTCACATGACTGTTGGTTGCAGCTGAGCTACTTCTGGCTACTTATTATATTTGTTGCCTAATTTTTAAATGACACATGTAGAGAAAAGTAAGATAAAGCGAAAGTAAAATAAAATGTGATTTTGAAACTGTGATTTGTTTTTGGATGAAATGCCACAGATGTGAAGTTCAAAACTGTCAGAAAGTTGAAAATTTGACAATTCTTTCTCTTTTTGCATGTCTGTCAAGATTCTCAGTCATCCAGGTCATGTTAATTCTTGTTGTTTAATCGTAGCAACTGGACTTGCTTGAGTTCCTTGAAGACGTTCCACCTCTCATCCAAGAGGCTTCATCAGTTCTGACTGATTAGTTGGGAGTTCCAGATATGTATATCCTTAAGGAGTCATTAACAGTTGAGTTTCGGTTTCAATTGGGGGTTTGTTGCTCCTCCCCCTCGTTAGGCGAGTCATTAGTACTCCCTCTGCGACAATGGGTTCATTAGGGTCTTTTGTGGCTAGGTGTGAATGTGGTTTCATCTTTCTGGAGAGAGTTCTTAGGACTGAATTATAAACAGGTGAGAGGTGATGGCTCAGACCTCCACTGCTGTTGAGTGATGGTCTTTCCAGTTTGACATAGATAGCTTTCACTCCTCTCTCAAACCATCTGTCCTCCCTGGCCTAAATCTGTACATTATCATCTTCAAAAGACTGTCCTTTGTCCTTTCTCTTTTTTATAGTTTCTGACTCTAATAAATAGTGTAAATTTGGCAAACAGGTGGGTTTTGGCATTCAGAGGGTTACAGTATCAGTCCTAGTGTGTTTTATGATAAAGCCTAGCTCCCCTTCTTGTCATGATGACCTGCTACCACATGCACTGACCGTATGAGCAGCTTCTCCAGAGGCTTATTGAGCACCACCACACAGGGTCTGTCTGACAGTGCAGGTTTGGGAGCAGTGATGGAGGGAGATTTGGATGGAGATGGGTGGCCAACAATCTTCCTCTTGGTCTTTGGCGTCACCTCTTTGTTCTGAACACGATGAGGGAAGCGAAGTTTGAGGATTTGCTCTCGCAACTCATCCACAATCTGATGAAAAAAGAGAGGAGCAATGCTTCTGAGTAGTGATTTGAAAGGTGTTTTTAAGTCCAAATATTAACAAATTTTCTCAGGAATGGCTTACTTCATTTATAAGGCTATTTTCCCAAGTAACTGCTTTTCCCATTACAAACACATTCAATGACAGGACAATCCACTATTTTCAAATATCAACAGGTGATAAACCTAAATACAGTCAGAATGCAACCCACACCTCACAGTTTGGTGCAATCCAGTACATCAGCACTAAATATTACACAACTCATGAGTGGAGGCAACACCTCCCTGACAGTCTACAGCAAACACTGAACACTATCATCTTTACAAAGACAGGATGTGCTCCAGAGACTTGTATTGTAAAAGTACCACTAAAATAATATTCACCATGCAGAATGTGCGACTGTCCGTACCTTGTTTCTAACATGGGCAGGTGTACCAATGGGGAAGCCAAGCCGCAGCACCATGCAGGGTGTCTTGGAGATGAGACGAACCAGGTAGAAGGAGGTGGGAGGCTGGTCAGATGAACTGCGGAATTAAGTGAATCTTAGTTTATTTCAGGAATATCTGGCAGTGGTACCCAATAATTTCTCTTAAACAAAGCTTGAAGCAACTTCTTGACAGTGGCCTTAGAGTAGAAATGAGCTGTGAGCACTTTTACAAAGATGAAAATATGCTGTACTTCACATTAAAGAGGAAGCAGAAGCAGAAATACGAATTTATTTTCTTATCACTTTGTTATTCCCTCTAAATTTGTCATCCCTTAATGGGGTTACTGGATTCATATATATGCCATTATATTGTTATTTGTTACCTGGCACCTACATTTTGTGTTTTCCTTTACATAAATAAAGACATTTTGACATGATGCAGAAATGGCACAAATTGGAGCATAAATATTCACCAAAATGTAAAACATGAAGTTTTTGATGCTAAAATCTCCTGAGGGAAGAGAAAATGAAACCTACGCCCAAGCTGATGTCACTATGATCATGACATAATCACGATATTCATGCCAGTATCCATGGCATGAACTGCTTAAAAGTTTCATCCATGCTCTTATTTTCCAACTGAAAGTAAAAATAAAAAACAGTCGAGAATATTGTTTTTGCTGCATCTGTTGTCTCACCTGTATATGAGCTTAACGTATGAGTAACCCTCGACCAGCACAAAGCTGCTGCAGTCCCTCAGCAGAGACGTGAGGGCAGAGTGGGAGATGCGACACTGAATGGTGCTGTAACGTCCATTGTTTCCAGCAGTGTGCAGGTGTTTGGGGACAGGTCTGGAGGGACAAAATTATTATGGCAATAAATATATAGAAACTAATATGGCCAATAATGAGCTGAACAACAAGACTTTCTAAAAGATTCTAACTTATAACATCTATCAGCGAAGTTGCTAGTTGTGGTCCAAGTTGTGCAAATCTTTGCATAGTAACATTCAGCTTTATATTTCTCACATGTCATGTTCAAGGATGATTGCTATGCGATGCATATGCAGCCATCTCTGCCAGAAGTTGGCATCCATGGAGAGGATGGGTTTCCAGTATGAGGCAAACTGGGACTGAGAGGAGTCTTTGGATCCGCTGTGCTGCAAAGACAGGACCTGCAGCAGGAGGAGGACATGATTAAATTAAAGGAGGTAAACAAACTGAAGACAAAGTCCAACTTCATCAGCACTGATTGAAGAAGATTGATAAGCAATGCAGGATACTACTGCTACTGGTCATTATTCATTTAAGTTACTCATTTTTTGTTTTGACTTAATATTATCAAGTAAATGCTAATTGCACAGAATCATGGCCATAATATAATGTAGTGGCTGTCCCATATAAAAATTCACCAAATATAAACCACTTCCTCTAACAAGATTCTGTTTAAAAAACAACAAAAGTTACACAGGGAAGCCATTAGTGACTCAGCAACAGCCAACAGTCAAGAGTCTGGGACTTTTTGAATGAAGTGGGTTGAACTGCAGGCTGTGCTTACACAGACCAGAATGAAGAAAGTATGGAAACTAAATTTAAATGCAAAGCAAAATATCTAGAGCATGTGAAGCCACCATTTTTTTCAAATATTAATGACACTTTTTGGCAATTGTTTTATATACTTATTTTTCTGATTTTCATTTTTATGATTCATGGCATTATAACTGTGTCATACTGCACACAAGATATTCTAAAGGTTCTCTCTAGTTGTAGCCATGGTTGTGCTGTTTTCATACATATGCAGGACTTTATACTGCAGTGAAAAATGAGCCCACAGTGAGTAAAAATGGTTCAGGGTTCAGAGGCTAAACGAAAGCCACACCACCCTCATGAAAAGCTGATGTTCACTGGAGTTCACTTGTCTAGGTCCAAGATCCCCAAAATTGTTTAAGAACAATCAACTATTGCACAATACCGGAGTAGTAGAGCCAGGAGGGATGTAGAAAAGAGGAACTCCATTTTTGGTGCTCTCGGGAATTGTGTAGTTTTCAGGGACTGAATTAAAAGACTGAAGGTGCACCAACATTTGATCCGTCTGGTTGATGCTGGAAGGACATACAACACATGGGGTTACACAGCAACACACCGTTTAGTAGAAGAATACAACAGTGTCTCAGCCCCTCCTGAAACAGACTCTGTACCTCTGCAGTGTGTTCCAGAAGCGGCGGATGACAGAGGTGCGGTACGGACTGGTGATGGGCTTCCTCTGGGTGCAGCTGATGTCATGCAGGATGTCGTAGCTTCCCTCCATTGTCACCTCCACCCTGGTGGTTCTCTTGGAGGGGTCCAGCGGCCAGGAGGTGGCTGCTAGATACTCGATATGCATGTTGTGCTTCCATAACAGCACCAGCTTCACCTCCAGCTGAGTCCCACCTAAAGACACCAGGAGCTTTCATTCTCAGCAAAAATAACCACAGTGCTATATTTTCAAAGCTATTAGCTCTTGGATTTTGTCAAAGACAGACGTTTACCTTTGGTGAGGCTGATCTCTCTGATGGTGTAGCCCTCTCTCAGTCGAACTGACACCACGCTGACCAAATGAGCGTGAACTTCCTTCTCTGTGTGCTTCTTCCTCCTCATGACCAAGGCAGGGTTACCACTGGCTGACACCAGGTGCTCATTGAACAGCTTGTGCTGGGAAACTGCAAAACAGTGAAGCAGTCAGTATGTTTTTATCATGAAAAAAGTTTTACTGACGAATTCCAGTTAGATATTAGTGGCAGTAACAGAAAGGTGCAGAAATTCACAATGTCTCAATGCAAACATGAAGCAGAATTAAATCAAAATGTGCGCATGAGCCATATTCAATTCATCTGTTATCTGCATGTCAATTCCTCATTTAAGCACGAGTGTCACCTAATTAAAATGTAAGTTATCATGGTACAGCGTGAAATGTTTCAGAAGAAAAGCTTATATGTCTTAATAATGTGAAAACATCTTGCTATAGCAATAAACTTCTTATGTTACAACATAACACTGATCCATTTTTTTTTTCTACTGTGGTAGCAAAAACACTGCTGTAGCTCCCTGACAACACCAAGACCAAACTACTAGCATTTTACACATATTTTTAATTGAAGAGGCTGATAACTCAGGAGTGCAAATCATCCAGATGCAGTGTGTCAGTCAAGTAATAGCAGTGCCCATTTCATGGCTTATAGTATGCAAAGTTGTCTCACCACAGAAGTACTCGGAGTTCATAGACTCAGGGGTCTTGAGAAAGGAGTATGTTAAGAAGGCCTTGTGGTAGGCATTCATCTCTTGGCTGTTCAAGTCCACTTCAGGACAGCTGGGCAGGTACGAGCCAAAGGTGGCTAAAGAGATGAACTTCATCAGCTCTACGTTGGGGATGTAGCCGAAGCTGCAGTCATAGGAGTACGCACCACCAACCTGGAAACAGACAAACATAACTAAAAGAGGGGAAAGACGAGACTGTAACAGCTCCTAAATGTCTCATTGCTGCCACAGAATCCCTCTCACATAGACATTTTTTGAGTACATTGACAGATGATTTATTCTGAAATCTATCCTAGTTTTCAGCACATCCAGAATATAAGGCTAACACCGAGATCTCATCGTCTTTACCTGCACAAAGGAGCAGGTAATGGTTCCACTCCTGAGCTGGTTCAGCAGGGTTTCACACACAGCTACGTCAGGAACACTCGTCACTCCGTCTGTAATTATGATGATACCTGAAACGCACACAATTTTCATTACTGATTCTATTATATTGATTATGAAGTGTGATAATGTTGCATGACATCCTTTTCTTGTATGAAAATATGTTGTTGTCCTTAGCTCTCAATTTTCACAGGAAAAATTGAAGGCAACAGCAACAATGTCTTAGAGAAAGACTTTCTGCAAGTCTGCAATGTTCAGAGTTCGTACAATTCATCATATCAAGACCACAAAGGTACAAAAAAGAAGTACTCTTGTGCTGCAGATTGGAAGAGGCTATGACACGTTTAATATTGCTATTCCTAACAGGTAAAATACCTGTAATACTGATTGAATTACATATTGTGTGGCGCAGCTGTATCCCTAATATTCAAATTTAAGATGAGTGGCACACAGGAGAATAAACACGATTCTGTACCAATCACTTGCTATAAACAAGTTAGAGGTATAGGTCACTATTCTTGCTGCAAAAATGTGTGAGATAAAAAGGAAAACACACCAATCAATTCAGCTTGAACTAAATCAGCCCCAAAAGAGTCTCTCACATACAAATGCCCATTAACCCTCTGAATGTCAAGCAGTTTCTGGGTATTTCTTGCTCATGCCTCATTTTCGCTCTTTGTTTACATTTCATTATTATATTTGTTAGTTCATCACCTGTAAAGGGACTTTTGTGTACTGTTGCTCCTGAGCTATGCAATTGAAAAAAAACAAATTCAAGCTAACTTTCAGTAGACAAACTCTGTGGACAAGGTTATTAATATTGACTCTAATATCTCACAAAATGGCTACTAAGGCTCCTCTTATATAAATTTAACAGCCTAATTTTTGCTAAAATTATTCATCTTTTAGTTCTAGTTAAGACCCTGCAAACAGCTTGAATTTAAGCAGCAGTATACAGAAGGAGTTGTGTATTTGTTGTGATATGCCGTTCCAGTGTGAAAGGCTGCCACTACAAAAGCTGCTTGGTCGTCAGAGGGGTCTGCTGAGGATGTCTGGACTTACTGGAAGAGGTTTCAAGAAATAATTTAGCAACTCTTACCCCTTAAGACAAACACTTGATTGGGCACCTAAATGACAAACCTACCTGCACTGGAGTTTGGTGGCAGCAGCTGAAGTGCAAGGATGCCCTGGCGAACCATACTGACCAGACCCATATCAGCTGACACCATGGAAATGCCCTGCTTTCTGTAGGGCTGGTCGCCCAGGTTGTTGCTATGGTGAGTTGAGCTTTGTACTGGCTCCACAGACTGAAAATCATAGGTAATTTAATGTTTATTATTCTTATCAGCACTGAAGACTAAAACACACAAGTTTGATGTCATATGCCTTTATGCAAGTAGAGTGTGTTCTTGGAGTTTGTTGACAGAAAGAAAAATATAGAAGCATTTAAACTACTTGTCATGAAACGTTATAGGATCTGATGTTTCACCAACAAGTTTTCCCATCTTGAGAGCAGATTTGAACAGACAGTGTAAAGACTGCCGGTGTGCACTCGCCTGTTCATGCTGCTGATGTAGGACTTCTGCAATATTGCTCTCCAGCGCTCTGAGCTGCTGATAGATGTGATGTAGGAACTCGTCAAGGTCTGTTCTGTCAAGCTGACATCCTTGAACCAAAACCTACAGGAGAGATCAAGACTGTCAAAGAACTGCAACAACATCTACAGCTAAACATCACTATTAGGAATCTGTGATCAGAACAACAAATCAGAAAACAGTCAGAGCCTGTGGCAACAGAAACTTAAAGACAAAAGGTGAAACCTTTCATTGCTCTTCACTTAAGTTCAGTTTAAGCTGAAATGCAGTAACTGTGATATTCTTAAACCTTTGGAACCCTAAAACCTACTGGTGGATTTGAATATTCCCAAAATACACCACTGATCAGAGCTAGAAAATGGAGAAAAAATTGTCAGATTTTCAACTTTCTGATGGTCCCTGAACTACTTATCTGTGACATTCCATCAAAAAAACGTAACAAAATCTTAGCTAAAAATTCAAATTTTTCACCAAAATGTCTCATTGTACGGAGCTCGGAAGGGACATGGAGAAAGAAAAAAAACAGGGAGAGGGAAAAAAAATAGAAGTATCTTTTGCGAGATCTCGCAAAACTTTCTTGGGAAAACTTTCTTGCAAAAAAACACATTTTTGTGAAAACTGTGCCTCTTGCTAAGCACTGCTTGAATGTCTTTATATTTCAGGCCGATTTCAAAATAAAACTCAATAAAACTCTTGTACTGGTGATGTCCTCCATTGTTGTTTCTTTATACTACCAAAAAGACCCAGAAGTATATATAACTATAGTTTTGTGAGATCTCGCAAAAGTTATTGTGAGATCCTGAGACAGTTTTCCCAGATCCCACAAAAGATACCTCTTTTTATTTTTTTCTTTCTCCATGTCCTTTCTGGGGCTCCGTATCCTTGTAAAATTTGCACTAAAAAGATTCTGTAACAAAAACAAGAACAGTTACACTACTTAGCACACAATAGAGAAATTATGAGTAGTAGTTCTATAGTTCTCTCAAAAAAAATTACCAAATCTACGGTAGAATTTTCTAACTTCTTGTTGCAGTAATGAACAGTTAAACTCCAGGACTCCATGACATCACTGTTGTGTGTGACTACAGGTGTAACAGAGCTGAATACAGCTTACAGTGATGCAGGCTGTGATCATAAGTGAAACACACATTCATTCAATCACCCAAAAATGCAGCTTTTTAACTCGCTGCTACGCTACTCTTTAAGACATTCAGTTTAGAATTCACGTTTTGTGCTGCTGAGTTTTTTCAGGACATTCTCGTACTGTGTAAATAAACAGGATGACATGTGAGCTACTGCTACGACCTGATGTGAAGTGAGGCCGATAATTGATGAATACGCCAAGATGGTGATGAAGATCTTGGGCTTGAAAAGTTGATCAGTTCCAGGGACTTTAAAAGGTTGAGCCAGACCAGTCAGACACCTCGACAAGGCGTGAAACACCTCGTCAAAGATCATCTCTCCTGTGCTGTCATCCTGCAGGACAGGACAAAAAACACATCAAATACTGAATGATCCAATCTGCTTTGTATTTCCTGGATGTTCAGTATACTCCTCAGTTTATTCCAGTCTTTCTCATGTGCCTGTATTTTACCTGTTTGTTTCATATATTTCCCAGGAACAATCATTTTGACACCGATGATCTAGTGCTAATTTCCATCATGACATTTCCACTGTTTCCAGTGTTGACACTCATGATTGCAGGAAGCCGAGTGATGAAGACAGAGTGAATGACAGGCTGACACACAGTTAAAGCCTCCGTCAGACCACATAAAACCCTGATGGATGAAGAATTATCAGAGCACACACCAATATTAGAAACTGATGCAGTGCTGTGAGCCCGAACCAGGACAATAAAGTCGCTAAAATGTTTTGTGGAGCTGAGAGGATCTGCAGAGTGGGTGATAATCCTTTTGTGCGATCATCACTCTTTATATTACAAATAACCATTTGACCCAATCGCCAAATTTACTGTATATGTATCAGCAGAATGTCCCTCATGCTTACGTCTTTAATTTCGGCTTAATTCTCTTTAAATCCATTAGCAATGGAGCCTGATGGAGTCTCTTTGTCTCTCATTTTACAATCTGGCCACTGAACCTCTGCTATGCAGGTTGAGTAACGAGCTGATTGGATTTTCACCACAAACTGCAAGTTAACAGTCCTCCTCGGACAGTCTCTGCCTATGCAGAGGACATTAACATGTTTGACAGCGACAAGAAAGATGTAGAGTTTCTAAAGGCCAGTGGAAGCCACACACCACAAGAATCCGCAAGCAACGCAGCAGAAGTCACATAAAGTTTTTGAGCAGATTTTGAGCTTTCAGACAGTCCTTGAACAACAAACTTAACCAAATCTGAGCTAAAAATCATGGAATTTCACTAAAATCTCTTTATTCTACTATAAATTGTGTGTTCCAATCAGATTCTGCATGAAACAAAATCCCTGTGCTTCCCGAAGTATGTAGCCATTACTTTCTAAACTGTAACCAACAATCACATGACACATTTCTGACAGTTTTTGGTAGAACTGGAGGCCGTGCAATCACAGAGCAGGTACGAAACACGTATGGAAAAAAAAATAAAGGGTAAAAAGTAAAATATCTATAAAATGTGGAGTCACTATTTTTTTCCAGTACTGGCAACACCTATGGACACTTGGAAAATGTTTCACATGTTGATTTTGAGTTTTGTACTGTTTTCTAAAATGAGTAATCACAGAAAGTCAACTTTCATGATATTTTTATTTATTTATTTATTTAGGATTTATTGCCTTATAATTGTGTCATACTGCACAAAAGGTATTTTTGAGGTCTCTCTAATTCTAGCCAATTGTGTGCCGTTTCCATAGAAATGCAGGACTTTTATTGCCAAATGAGCCAAAAGTGAGTAAAAATGTGACAGGAGTTAAGGGGGAAAAAAAAAACTGTAACTGTTTGAGCTTCAGAGAGTTATGCCGGATATTGTGCAACGGGAAGGATATAAAAAGAAGAACAGTAAATAAGTAGAACACAATTGAAGAGTACATTTGAGATGAAAAAACACTTTTCAATCTAAATGTGTTCCACCTGAGTTCATTCAGCAAGCAATCCAACAATCATTAGATGGTTCACGTCTTACCACAATCCCTGTGGAGGGGCTGAGGTCCAGCTCGATGATAAAGCGGTACCTCCGGGCCAGGAAGGTGGCCCGAGTGGACGGCATCAATATGCAGGGGTACGTGTTGGGAGAGAAATCTGGCTGCCATCCTTTAGGTAAGATGCTCAGCAAGTCCAGCTCATTTTCTGAGTTCAGCTGTAAATAAAGTGAGCGTCAAACAAATTGTCAGTGACTCACCACTCACAGCATTTACTATTACAAACACATTTTTCAACCTCAGCTTTGTCTGCTTATTTTTAACCTCATATGATGGCTTTCCAGAATTTAGTTTATCCTAACACCAGCTCTTCATACATGTCTTACACAAGCATGACCAGGATTTATCCTGTTTATCCTCTGGTTGCTAGTGTGAACTTTTTTTCCTTCAAAGTCATTTAAAATGTTATGTCATCCAAATTACCAAAAGGTACCGAAAGCACATAGATGAAACAAAACAAAAATGACCATCTTAGCAGCATCTGGTTATTTAGACAGATTTACTCTGATATTTCAGGATTTTTTAACAATAAAATGGAGGTGGATGGTCTTTAGTTTTTAGTTTTATAAATCATGATATCTTTCATATTCGACTGTTACATCTCCATCTAGAAAAACTTCTTTGTTACTCTGGGCAATCCACATCCACAGATTGTGTGTAGATTTCAATGAAACTGCTTTCAATTTATGACAAATCTCAAATCCCAATTCAACCCCTTAATGCCAACCAATCTAGCATCATACTGTAGGACTGTAAAACACCATATCAAGACGGCAGAATACAAGTAACACGCTTAAACTGAGAAGGCACCATAGTACTAACATACAATCCCCGAGGTATGCCACTGGAGGGCCGGTACATTTACCACCTTTAGCAAGCATTGCACCCTATCAGCCACTTTTCCATCTTGTTGCCACTTGGCCACTGTGTAAGAACAGGAGAGTGAATTAAGAGGCGGCATTTACTCACCACTTCAGGCTGTGAGGCAGGCCAGATGACTTGGTTGAGTTTACCAAGGAACCACGCCAGACGCACATTCCTAGAGATCCGATAGTCCTCCTTCATGAGCAGGTAGATCTGGTCTGCCTCCTCCACCTCATAACGAAAAACACATGAATACATGAAGGTTGACGGTTGTTGAGACATCTGTCCACCCACTACAAACAAGCTACTGTGTGTCACCATTTATCGGCCTCACAAGAAGTAGGCATGGACTCATAAGGTCACATGGGGTCATAAACTACTGTGGACTGCAGCTCAGGCTGAATGACTTCGTTGAAATAGCTAATTGTGATTTTTCTGGCATATGCTGCAATTTGATTTGAGATAGACTTTTTAGTTTGAGTTCAATATTTATGTGTAACAGATTGACAATGTAATACAATCAGAAATGTGACTGTCACACAAGGACATGATGTCATGAATTTGTAAAACCACTGACACAACAGTTTAACCCTGGTTCAGACACGCTGCACATCTTGCATCCTAATCTACAGCCTTTGCTAACTACATTGCTTTAATTTTTTATTTGAATTGACTTGCAGCTTCATCCACTTTCTGAAAATTGCTGAATTTCAGTTTGAAATTCTTGCTGGAAATAATAAACTTCTGGGGGAAAAAAATACTTAAAAGACTCAAGTTTACAGTTAAATCAACTCTAGCTATTCACTCAGATTTCTACTTATTTAGTCCCTTAGTTAGCTAGCTAACTGTTCATATTGTGCCTCTTATCAGCAAGTTAATGAAAGTTTCACATGTCCAGAATGTGTCTCAAATTTTCAGGTGAAAACACTGGAAACATGGTTCATCTCATCACAACTGCATAATCCCTGTCTTTTTGTTCTGTTCTAAAACAGCTGTTTCAGTGTCTGTAGCTCTAAATATAGCTGAACTGCTTCAGGAAGAAGACTCTGTGCCATTGGTTGTGTGTGAGAACAGGACTTTCTAATGCTTCTAATTTTCTCTCTGAGCAAACATTTTACATGACAATATCACCAAAATCACAGTACAGCTGTTGTTATTAAACCTATGTGTATAGTGAGTTTGTCAGATGATATTACAGGTATAAAACCAGTAATGAAGAGCCACAACTGTAAAATGCCACTCTTTAAAATGCCACTTAAAAATACTATGTATGGGCTGCATTTCAGTCACTATTTTATACTCATTTCATTGTCTACCAAGAGAAACAGAAAAATGTGTCAATGGAAATTGCTTGTCAGGAAGTTGACTATATTAAAATACAGCTTATGTGAGCAGAGAGCAGGAGAGAAGCAAACAGGTGTAAACATCGGCTCAGCTTTGATTGCATGGAAGAACAGCAGGCATCATGAAAACCCAGCTCTTGTTTATTAGTCTAAAAGCAGTTTCCACCATCTCTGAATGCCCCTCAACGTTATCTCTTCCACAGAGCTCTGACCTGTCGGCACACCATCAAAGCTGGTGGTAACGTTAGCCACATAACTCCCAGGATTCTTCTGTTGCTGTGTTGATGTTGCCAATATACATAAATAAAACCAAGTCACAGGATCTTTAGTTAATCAGATGCTTGAAGTGCATGAAGACTCTTGTTCACTCTTGCAGAAAACAGCAGAACATTTGGTGTGCTGTGATCATGTCTCAGACATTTTAGAGTTACCAGCTCTACATATTAAATAACAGTGGTGGACTCTTCTGAATTATACAAATTTGAGCAAGACGACTTCTGGTTCCTCAATTTCAATGCAGAACTTGAATAATCATCATACTGGCTTGTACAGCTGGGAGGCTATCTAATTGAGGAAGAGCCAGAGGAATGCCATGTCTTCACTTCGACGTAGCATTTACTCAACACCTCCATGCTTTTAAGACACACAATAAAACGGGTTTCCCACCGTTTAGTACCTTTAAATTACTCGAACTAACGTGGCTCGTGTCAACTTCCAGCTTGACAGCCGCTGCTAGCTGCTAAAGTCGTGTAGCGTTGCGGCTAACAGAGATGCTAACACAGCTCAGTCTGCTGTTGACGTTTATTATCGATTCACTGGAAACAGCACTTAGTACAGTTCTGTATCCGGACTAACCAGCAAACAAAAAATGTGCACTGTGTTTTGATTTTTTTGTTTGTTTTTTGTTTGTTTTTTCCCTCTCTAAACCAGTCAGCTGCTGGACGTTACCTCATTGTCCGCTCTCTCTGCCATGCCGTGTGGAGCATAGGGCCGGCGGGGGAGTTAGCGAGCCTCAGCCGGCGAATATCCACTTGGGTTTGTGCAAAAATAATCAGTCCTAATACTTGTTTATCTTCTGCCTTGTCTGATGATCAGGTGTTCGCACCGCAGCTGTCAGCGTCGACATGCCCGCACACGTTTTCCGGTGATGCTTTTCAGAATAAAGCGAGTCAGTCAGCCTGTCTATTAGTGTGGCACGATGACTCGGTTTTTTTTTGTTTGTTTTGTGGTTTTGTGTGTGTGTGTGTGTGTGTGTGTGTGTGTGTGTTTTGTGTTTCTGTTTGTTTGTTTGTTTTTTGTTTGGTTGGTTGTTTTTGGTAATTTTTTTATCCCTCTGTGGAAAATTGCAGCAGAATTTCTCATTTTTGTTGAGCACTCACTTTTATCTATTTTTTAATCATGCAATAATATGTCATATACAGCATATGTGACCCTTAATTGAAAAAAAAGTGAAATAGTTGCAAGTCATGTTTTTTTTAATTGTTAAAAACTTCACAAGATAAGTTTATATAAAAACTCAGCATGGGATCCTTCTAGTTATTGCCCTCCTGACTTCTTGATATCGTTCGTTTTAATTTTAGACATTTTTGTGTGCCATTAATGATGTTTAAATAGCACTGAAATCATGTTGCTAGTGAGAGAAAATCAAAGGAAATAGTTTGGCATTGTGCTGGTGTATTAATTCGGTAGGATAAAATATGCCTTTGGGTTTTTATACAAATGGTAATGGTGATAAAGATATAGTCATGTTCTAACTTTTCTCTATGGCCCATCAGGCCTAAATTAAGTGGCAATCCAAACACTTTTTAAAAGTCAAAAATCATTTCTTTATGCTTTATCTAACATTTATCTTGCGTTCAAAGTAATAGCAACATCAACGGTGGAAAATAAAGGGAATCTTATGCATTAGTCGCAGAGTTTCATGAATCAGAAATGATTAAATGAAGATGCCTCTGTTTTGTTTTTTTTTGTTGTTTTTTTAGGTTTGTAGTAACAAAGCTGCAGCCTGTTTGAATATAATCACCCTCTAAAAATGATCATCTAAGTGTACATGTTGTGTAAATATCATATTGATATTCAAAATATTATAATAGCAAACAGACATTGTTCTGAAGAGGGGTGTCTTAGCCCAGTTTAACCTTGAATTTAAAATACAATAAATAGGTAAGCCACGTGTAATGCACAGCATAATTTGTAAAACCATTTTTTTCACATTGACTTTATAGAGGGGTGATTTACAATGCAGCAAAGTCAGGAAATAAAAGAAATAAAAGATATGGGCACAGTAATAAGAAAATTGGATAACAATAAAGCAAACAGTAAAAGGGAGTACAATGATTTAAAAAAAAAAACAGTAATTAGAGCATTTTAAATAAAAAAAATAGAACCAACAAAAGAAAATAAAAAATAATAATTTAATAAAAACAGCTGATAGTAAAATAACAACGATAATCATTATCAACTTGTTTATAGTCTTTCATTTTGAAATTTCATCCCTATAATTTCCGTCAATATTGTTTTTTCTTGTCGGCACATGATCCGGAAGTGTGTCCGCTTTTCTTTTCTGTCCGCAGAAACAGTGGGAAGATGGACGAGACGTCCGATTACAAAGTTAACGTGACAACTTGTCGAGCCACTGATTAACAGGAAACGTTTGGCGTCAGGGCCAGAAGGTCTCTGCTGTGGGTCACATTAAAACTAATGCACTGAAATTCAAAATACAGTGAAAACAGTTACAGAAACTACACCAGTTTCTCTGGGAACAAGGTGAACGTTGCTCGAGTTGTTTTCTTCTCGCACGCACACATACTGGACTACATAAAGGCAGGTGGAAGAAGGACTCAGATCTTACTCTGTTACAAGTAAAAGTCATGTATTTTATTTTAGGTAACTGTACAAACATGTTGAAATCAAGTATCAAAAGTAAAATTACTCTTTATGAGAATACTGTATATTGTATATTATGGTATTATTATTACTGGTCTATTATTATGTCCCTTTGATGCTGCAGGTGATAAAGGTGACGCTCATTTTAGTACCTGCAGGTAGTTTGTACATTTCACCCTTGCACAGAGATCAAGAAAGTCTCTTCATAAGCTAAAAGTAAGGCCTCACTTTAGGACTTTGTAACAGTAATAGGCTACATCATCATTTATGTATTTATTTATTAGATTTTGAATTATTAAACTTGATCTACAACGTATATTATCAAATAAATGTAGTGGAGTTAAAGATACAATCTTTGCCTATGAACTAAAGTGAAGTTGAAGTATAAAGTCGGAGAAAATAGAAATATTCAAGTACAGTACAAGTACACCCAAAACTGTACTTAACTCAGTGCCTGAGTCAATACACTTAGGTACTTTCCACCACTATATATCAAGTAGGAACAACGTATATTACTATATTTAAGCAGCACTGTAGTTAATGCTGTAGTTGGTTAAACATTTTAGTGCAGCTGCAGATTTTCACTATGAGCTTTGTTTGTAAAGATATTCCATAACATTTGTATCTGGCACGATTTGCTTTTATATGAATCATATCAGCCACAATTACCTGTGTTTGTGATCTCATTTCTTGTGGGACAAACACATGCATGTGCATTTTGTATGACATATACTTTATATTTCAGTAAAAAATTAAATTAAATTTAAAAAAAAGAAAGAAAGAAAAAAAAAGAGAGCCTGCAGTAAGCAAAAAATGTGACAGAAAGACAAAAGGACCAGAAACTGCTTCCTGAGCTTCAGAGCTCAACCACATTCAATCAAGTTGTTCTGACAACCAGGAAATGCTTACACTAATTTTGAAGCAATTAAAAGATTTTTCATTTTTGTCATTGAAACTGTAATATAAAGTCCTGCACATCAATGGAGCCAGCACAGGTGTAGGCTAGTAGAGTGAAGTCAAAAAATGTCTTCTGTGCAGCATCACACAATAAGTTACAATGCCATAAATCACAAAAGAAAGAAAGAAAGAAAGAAAGAAAGAAAGAAAAAGAAAAGCTGAATATCTCTTTATTTTATAGATATATGTTCAATATACTAAATCTAGTTGACTACTTATGTTTTTACATTTTTTTAGTACACTTGTCTCATATCTACTCTGTGTAAACACAGCCTGCAGTTCACCCTGTCATGTGACTATTGGTTGCAGATGACTGAATATGTACCAGAGTCTGTCAATAAGGAGAGTTTGTTTTTTTTTTTTCTTTTTTTTTTTTTAACAGAATCTGGCTTTTAATTTTTAATTTTTTTTTTTTTTTATTTTTTCCCACCCACAGCAAATGTGGGCTTAGGGGTTACATTTTAATTATCCTATGAGCATTATTAACTTTTTNGTAAAGATATTCCATAACATTTGTATCTGGCACGATTTGCTTTTATATTAATCATATCAGCCACAATTACCTGTGTTTGTGATCTCATTTCTTGTAGGACAAACACATGCATATGCATTTTGTCTGACATATACTTTATATTTCAGTAAAAAATTGGAAAAAGTGTGGTGTTCTAAAACTTTTGACCGGTAGTGTATATATATATAATGCTCAATATACTAAATATAGTTGACTACTTATGTTTTTACATTTTTTTAGAACACTTGTCTCATATCTACTCTGTGTAAACACAGCCTGCAGTTCACACTGTCATGTGACTATTGGTTGCAGATGACTGAATATGTACCAGAGTCTGTCAATAAGGAGAGTTTTGTTTGTTTGTTTGTTTGTTT
Organism: Stegastes partitus; assembly: GCF_000690725.1. NCBI lineage: Eukaryota > Metazoa > Chordata > Actinopteri > Pomacentridae > Stegastes > Stegastes partitus. The sequence continues at coordinate 50,693 of NW_007577848.1, read as the reverse complement.
GTTTGTTTTTTTAACAGAATCTGGCTTTTAATTTTTATTTTTTTTTATTTTTTATTTTTTCCCACCTGGAGCAAATGTGGGCTTAGGGGTTACATTTTAATTATCCTATGAGCATTATTAACTTTTTTTTTTTTTAAAGAAGAAAAAAAATACTTCAGGAACTTCTGCAACTGTCTCAGATTTTTAATTATTGAATTATTGATTATACTGCATATGAGCTCTCCTGTACTTCTACATGGCAGTATTGCTTGCCTGAGCAAAATATGAGTGGACAAAGTAACGACTATTTGGTCTACAGCATTTTGCTAAATATTACTATAAATAATACAATAATACTTGTGTCATCCCAATTTGAGTAATGATCTCATCTTGGCCTCCCTGTAGAAACATTCTGGCTCCACTGCTGTTTTTTTTTTTTTTTTTGGACAATATATCATACAAAACAAGTGAGGCAGTAATAAACATCTCATACATATTACAAAAGCAGGCCGCACAAAAACAAATAAAAAAAAAAAAGTGTAATGCAGAGGATAAAATTAAAAATTCTTCGATTGTTATACAAGAGGTTATACATTTGTAGAAAATGTACTGAGTAGATCATAGATTAGTTCATATCCATTTGATTTAATACATTTGAGGGATTTTAGATATATTTAAAATTCTATCAAGAACACTTTGATGTGAGGGAGTGATTTGAGAAGTCTTTGCTTGTGTATAAAAAAATTGACAAGACAGAGGACTAAGTTGTAACAGAGTTCAATGTCCTTGTTTTGAAGAAGGGTTCCAAACGTGACAGTGTCTCTTGAGAGGGGGATTGGGGCATCAATTTCACTTTGTAACCAGTCCTGCAAGTGTTTCTAAAACGTTTGAGGATTGATGCATTCAAAAAAATATATGATCTGTTGTTTCTATGTTGATTTCACAGAAAGTACATCAATTATCATCAATATTAAATCTTTTTTTTAAATAAATCTTTAGAAGGGTAAACAGCGTCCATAATTTTAAAATCAGTCTCTTTGACTTTTGGTTGAATAGGCAATTTTTTAATACAATGTGCATAGCTGAACAATAGATTTTTTTTGTCAAATTTATAAAGGATGTCATTCTTGTTTATTTTACCAGGGGACATGATCTCAGCAGAACAATGTCTAATTAATTGGTTAGTGCATTTCTTGTTTAGTTTTTATTTTTTTATTTAACCTTTATTTAACCAGGAAGGACCCATTGAGATTAAAAACCTGTTTTAAAAGGGCATCCTTTAAAAGACAAAGGTAAAATTACATAAACATTATGAAAAACCGTGGCAATCCGATAACGTCATCTCCAGTGCTCTCAGTTTGGATTTAAAGTTGCTTAATGGAATGAGTTCAGTCAGTTTCCAGTCTTTTTGCATCATGTTCCATGTTGGAGGAGCAGCATAAACAAAAGAGCAAAGTAAACAGTAATTATCAGTAAGAGAGATCCCCTGGATGGATATGGAGCCCAGTTGTGGATTAATAGTTTGGTATTCAATTATATTCTTTGTTAGAAAAAAAAAATCTTTAGGTAGAGCTTTTACAAGTCTTGTAAATTCATGTTTAGGAGGATGCCTGGCAGGTTATACTCAGGGGTAAGCTACCCTAATAACTAACCAGTGTCGAGTGTTGATGACGTCAAACTAAACGCGACAAAGAGCTGTTTTCTCCACGCTGTTTACCCCAGGTACAGCGAATCTTGAATTTTCCTTCCCTGCTCTGTTCGTCTTATTAAATCATGGAGAAAAAAGGCTCAAACCCCACCGGAAAGAAACCGAAACCACCGAAGACGACAGACGACGCCGACCCCGTCAAAAGCTTCGAGAGATGGAAGAAAAAATACAGCAAGACGAAGGCACGGGTGAAGCGAGAGAGAGTCCAGAAGAAGAAGCCCGAGTGGCAAGTGGAGAAGGAGTACATCGACCGGTTGGTCAGCAGGTACGGAGACATCAACATCAAAGAGGCTGTCAAGTTCTCCGACTTCCCCATCTCCAAGAAGACCCTGCTGGGCCTGCAGGGGGCTCAGTACCGGCAGCCCACGGAGATCCAGAGGCAGACCATCGGCTTCGCTCTGCAGGGGAAAGACGTCCTGGGAGCGGCCAAGACCGGCTCCGGAAAGACTTTAGCCTTCCTCGTCCCAGTCCTGGAGTGTCTGTACCGCCAGCAGTGGAGCTCCATGGACGGCCTCGGTGCTCTCATCATTTCCCCCACCAGAGAGCTCGCCTACCAGACCTTCGAGGTGCTCCGCAAGGTGGGCAAGAACCACGAGTTCTCCGCGGGGCTCATCATCGGCGGGAAGGATCTGAAGAGCGAGTCTGAGAGGATCCACTGCACCAACATCGTCATCTGCACCCCGGGCCGGCTGCTGCAGCACATGGACGAGACGGCCACCTTCCACGCCTCCGACCTGCACATGCTGGTCCTGGATGAGGCAGATCGCATCCTGGACATGGGCTTTGCAGACACTCTCAATGCCATTGTGGAGAACCTTCCCAAGTCCAGACAGACGCTGCTGTTCTCCGCCACGCAGACTAAGTCAGTGAAAGACCTGGCCCGGCTCAGCCTCAAAGATCCAGAGTATGTGTGGGTTCATGAGAAGGCCAAGTTTAGCACACCAGCCACCCTGGAGCAGAGCTATGTGGTGTGTGAGCTCCACCAGAAGGTCAACATGCTCTACTCTTTCATCAAGAGCCACCTGAAGAAGAAGGTCATCGTCTTCTTCGCCTGCTGCAAGGAGGTGCAGTACCTGTTCAGGGTGTTCTGCCGCCTCAGACCTGGCATGCCCCTCCTGGCCTTGCATGGCAAGCAGCAGCAGATGAAGAGGGTGGAGGTCTACAATGATTTTCTGAAGAAGCAGAACGCTGTGCTCTTTGCCACAGACATCGCCGCCAGAGGCCTGGACTTCCCCGCTGTCAACTGGGTGCTGCAGTTCGACTGTCCAGAGGACGCAGACACCTACATCCACAGGGTGGGCCGGACTGCCAGGTACAAGGAGGGAGGAGAGGCCCTGCTGCTGCTGCTGCCCTCCGAGGAGAAGGGCATGGTCGAGGAGCTGCAGGAGAAGAAGGTTCCCATCAACAAGATCCAAGTGAGACATTCTACATCCACAGCATTTCAACACACACAGGAAGAAGATAAAAAGTAACAGCAACAACAAAAACAGCGTACAACATACTGAGACTCAGAACAGTACAACTCAACTCGGTGATGACACATTTATGAGATTGCACTGTGCAATTTAGAAAACCAAAACACAGGACAGTTTACACAGTGTCCAGTATGCCCTGTAATAATGTGCAAATTGGAACAATAAGCACATTCAAATAGCAAATAATCTAAATTATATGTTTTAATTTTCTTTTAAAGTGACTATAATCTGTATTTTTTTTAAGTAAGTCTGAAATGACATGAAAATAATGTAAAAGATGCTACTTGATTCTCCATCTCGATCGACTTTACAGAGCTCTAAAGGGAGTTCCAGTTCGTTGTCTGGTTCACAAGCCTATTGCATCACCACGCTCATAACAGTGTTCAGCAGCAGCTGCATTAAATAGAAAAGCAGAAATGAGATAAGTGATTAATTTCATTGCCTTTATTTTCTCAAATCATTGATGAGTTAGTTCTATAAAATGTCAGAAAGTGGTTTGTTCATTAATTAATAAATAAAAAATGCTGAACTGTGTTTCCCAAACCCCAAGATGGCATCTGATTATGTACAAAGATATTCAGTTTACTGTCACAGAGGAGCAAAGAAACCAGAAAATATTCAGAATCAAGAAGCTGGAATCAGACTAGTTTGACTTTTTAAAGTATTCAGACCAATTAAATATCAGCATAGTTTGTGTTTATTAATTGACAACTAATTGATCAATCAACAGAAGCAGACAGATACAGCATTGAGCATGCTAACGTAGTGCAGGTTTTAGCAGCTCAAGAGCTCATATTTCCCTCAGGAGACCAAAAAGGGGAAAAACTGTAAAATATTGCAAATAGCTATTTTCACCATTATTTTCTATTTTTTTCTTCATTAATATGGATCATATATAAAATTACTTTGTCATTAATGTGGGAATCATGCATGAGGACGATTCATCTCCAATTGACTTTTATAAAGATACCATCATGCATGCTGCTCCTGCCATTATGTCTTAAATGTCACTTACTTTATATAATAACTAATTTTCTTGAGGGTAGCCGCTGTAAAACAAAACAGAAGAACAAACAAAACATCTGTAGCATGTTCCTCATAGTAGGAATACTGACAGATAGCAGCTAAATCAGGCGCTTTATAAATGTTGTACTTGTCATTTCTGACCATGAAAAGGGGCAAAAGTGTATCATGGTGCACACTGTTTCAGTAAATCCTCAAATTCTTCAGGTAATTTAGAGCATACTGCTCACTTTGGCCTACAACAGTGTGTCTGGTTGGAATGAAAAGTGTATTAAATTAAAGCACCTTTCAGATACCTGAAAACTAAATGGAGTTCAGCATAGACAAAGGGAAAACAAAGGTGTGGAGCTTTTGCCAGTGCATGTTCATGTTCATGGGATACCAACAACCCCTCCACCCTCATGTTGTTGCTCCACAGCACTACTAGTCAAGAATAAACTCTTTAGGATGCATTTATTTGCGACATAATCAATACAAACCTACAGATGTGAGTTTTCCAACAACATCTGCATTGACTGATTGTTGTTTTTCTGACTCCAGGTGAACCCAGAAAAACTGCAGAATGTACAGCAGAAGCTGGAGGCCTTCCTGGCGCAGGAGAAGGAGCAGAAGGAGAGAGCCCAGCGGTGCTTTGTTTCCTACCTGCGCTCCATCTTTCTGATGAAGAACAAAGAGGTGTTTGATGTGTTTAAACTCCAGCTTCACGAGTATGCTCTGTCTCTGGGCCTCGCTGTGGCTCCGAGGGTGCGCTTCTTGAATAAAGCTCAGGCTCAGAGAACTGCGAAAGAAGGACTGAGAGAGGAGGAGGAGGAACACTCTGAAGAGGAGGAGGAGCTGAGGAGGTTTAAAGCCCAGCTGAGTGGAAAAGTTCCTCACGAGTACAGTCAAAGCTCAGAGGACTCCAGTGAGGACGAAGGAAGCGGTAATGAACAAGATGTGGATCAACCCAAGGTGTTACTTGTGAGTGAAGATGACGATCTGCAAGACTTGGATCTGCTGACAGTCAAAAGAAAAGATGTTTTCAATCTGACGGGGGAGCAGCAGAGTCCGGAGGACTCTGACGAGGCCCCCAAAAATAAAACCGAGAAGGAGACAAAGTACAAAGAAGCCAAAAAGATCCTCAAGAGAAACTTCCAAGTGAATACCAAAGTGACCTTCAGCGAAAAGGGAGAAGCCGTGCAGCTGTGGCCGCCGGTCCAGCGCACAGTGACTGCTGCTGAGGAGGACGAAGACAGCGAGGTGTCGGGTATCAACGTGGAAAAGGCCAAGGAGAGGCTTAAACGGGAGGATCAGGAGTTCGACAAGCAGGAGTACAGCCGCAAGGTGAAAGCCAAACACAGAGAGAAAAGGCTGAAGGCAAAGGCGGCCAGGCGGGAGGCGAGCAAGAGGGGCGGACCTAAATCTGACGAGGAGGAGGAGGACGAGGTAGTGGCATACTTGGCCAACGACAGCGAGGACGAGTTTGACCCCAGCACCCTGCCAGACCCTGACAAAGTGCACTCTGAGGAGGAAGAGGAAGATCAGATAAGGTCGGCTAAACGGCAGCACAGCAGTGACAACAGTGATGAAGAGGAGGAGAAGGTCGAGCTCACAGCAGGGAAGAGGAAGAAGGTGAAGCAGCTGGAGGATGAACACACAGCTCTGGACACTGGTCTCTCTCTGGCAGAAGACGAGGAGCTGGTCTTACAGCTGCTGGGTGGACGAAGGTAGAGAAGAGTTTCCAGATATCATGAAATCAGTGAAGTTTTTTCAGGAAGGTCAGCAGGTAAATGAGAAAACATCTGAAGCTGAATCACAATTCAAGACTAGATAATTACTGTGTTCACATCAGAGAAAAATAAAATAAAATTAAGGGCTTCTCGAGTGTTTCAGAGCTGCACTTCATTAGAGTTGGCTTCAAGTTCCCTACATTCCTGTTCGTCAGGACTGTGTGAGTGTGATTTGATCCAATTTGATTGACAATAACCTAATGAGATGTACATGGCATCCAGGATTTTTCCTGGCTCAGACTGGGACCACACAGGACAGTCAGCACGATTAGTCAGAGTACAGTAAAGGCAGCAAGTGTTATCTGACAGAAATCAGTAATTTTTGTGTTATTTCTGACCAACTGATAAATGAAAATGTCTATTATGCATGAGTAAATTAAACTCCAAATCAGCAAAACTGGTTAAAAAATGTAATCGCTGTTTTTCTTTTATATTTTGGTGCCGGTGGTTTTCATCTAGAGCCGACTAAAACCTCTTTGGAGTGTGAAAACTGTTGGGTAGAAAATGGTGTTAACGTCAGATCTCATCATCTACTGTCATGGTAAACAACATCTTTCAGATTTCACAACTCCAGTTTGTAATGTAGGCTTTCGGTGATACATTAACACAAGCTGAAACAACATGACAAAGCTCAGTGAGAGTCACAGAAAACAGTGTATACATCACGGACTGCCAATTTAAGCTGTTATTTCATAATGCATAACTGAAGAAGTTCCATTCAAGTGGCAAAAATGTAAACCAACTGTGGATGATGAATCGGCTCCAAAAAAACCTCACCTTTTCCTTGTTCGGTTTATGTCAGGTGATAATTTATTGTTGAACATCTCTAGACAGTTACAGTACACCAGATGTGTTGTGACTTCTGTCCTCAAGTGGCCAAAATAATCCGTACAGACAATGTCACTCACCCAGGTCGCCTGATTGCAGTTTTTTGAGCTGACTGTGATTTCATCAACCATCCGAGGCATTTCCATTCACTTGTGTAACCGGCTGCATGAAATTAAAACAAATGTTTTAGATTTAATTATTATTTCAATGTAGTTTTTTGTTTTTTTTTAGCGTTTGCTTCCTCTTCTTCAGCTGGGATTTAATTAACTGTTTATCTTGAGGCTTTTACCTCCTAATATTCCATTGGCTGCATTTCACTGAGCACCTGTTGTCTGATTTAGCAACAAAGACAAACATCCCAGCTGTGAAAACGGAGAGCCCAGTCACTTGGAGGAGATACTTTGCAGCAAATATTATTTAAACACACCAATGCCTCTAATCTAAGACTAAGTGAAACAGAAAATGAACAGAAAAAGACAAATTGTTAATCACATTCAGTTGTAGGACAGTTAATTTTCATTAATTAGTTATTATATTATGATACTTGTCAATTAAAGTTTCACAATTGTGACAGCTGCAGGGCTGAGCAGCTCAGTTATTTAACTGCAGGTGAGCTGAAGGGCATTCAGTCTGAATCTGCAGTTCACTGTCAGTTCCTCCTTTGTCCTTCTCAGAGTTGTTATGTATCAGTTCATAATCTTCCTCCTCATCACAGAAACTGGTAGTTTTGTATTTCATGACATGTATTGACACAATTTAACACTTTGCTTGTCATAATTTAATGTCAGAGAATGCAATTTTGAAATCAACCTTGTTATTGAGTGAAAGTATTTTTAGTGCTCAGTTCAGTGTTCTGTTTGATGATTTGAATCCACCGTGTTCACATTGGAGTAGATTTGAAGGATTAGAAAGTCATGAACTAGTTCATCCAATCAGTTGTCGACTTGTTTCTGTCTCCCCAGTAGCTCTGTGTCAACATAATGATTCATAGATCCATACAGATGTACACACACTGATACAGTCTCTTAAAGGCAACAATGGTGTTCCATGAAGTTTAACTGAGTAAAGAATGAAAACAAAAGAGGGTTAAGAGGGAAATTCAGACCCTAATTTCAATTTAATTTAATTTCAACATACCTGACCAATCATCGCTTAAAATGAAGAGTCCCCTGCCAAAATCACATGTTTTCATCTGGCCTGTAGCGCTGAATGGAACTAAAGTTGAACAGTGAGATGTAAATCTACATTCTGTATGACAAGTGTGTCCAGCAGATGGAGCTAATAAACAGCGCGGTTGCTGCTGCAGATCCTGACTAAGTATTTCTATTGTCAAGTCAGTTTTTTATATTTATGAGACATTCTATGGAATAGTTGAATTTTATTGTGACATTTGAAAAGTACATATAAACATGCTAATAAATAAATGATAAATGACAGCTATGTAGTCTGTTTAATGATTAGCAGCTTCAGGTTTTTAGAATATCCACTTTCAAACAAGTGGACCCTGAAACTACTGAATGTAATTGCACTCTGTCAAACACCTTCATGCTCTACATTTTATTTTACAGAAATCTGACTTCACTCCCTAATGTCAGCCACAGTGAGCCTACGACACAAAGCTTTCTACAAACACTTTCATTTTAAAAATATTTTATATGCCAATTAAAAGAGATCAGATTGGTTTGAGCAGAATGTGTTACTGTAACATATTTTATGCACATTTTGAAGTGTTGCATCAGAAAAAAGGTTGGTCATGAGTAAATACGAAAAAAAAACTTCCTGAATTTTGCAAATAAAGTGCAGAACTTGAGTCACTGCCTCACGTTCCACCCACCCCTCCCCAATCACTGCAGCTTCAGCACACCTGCTCGTCCAGCTGTTCACTGTAAAACTACTGTAAAAAACTGGCAAACATACACTTTACAATAGTAACTTGTAATATTGAAATTATTTTAAAAAAAACAAACAAATGTAAACAGTGTTTCCCAAAGCCCATGATAACATCCTCAAATGTCTTTTGTGCTTGAGGAAGAAAAAAAACTGAAAATATTCATATTTAAGACGTTGGAATGAGAGAATGCAGACTTTTTAAAAATAAAAATGACTCAAACCTTTTAAACAGCTGCCAGATAATTTAACAGTTTACAATTAGTCAATCAAATTGTTGCTCTTGTACTAGCTATGCTTTTGTGGTTATTATTTATCAGACTAATTTGAAATTAGAAATGAGAAAACATTGACATAAAAAAGCATGTTTAAGTGTGCAGTACCTCTTTAATACATTTACGTTTGACGTTACATTTTAAGTTCAGATCAATTTCTTGGTTGTTGGACTACACTTCAGTAATGATTTTATTCGACTTTATGTTTTGGTTCAGGAAAAGCATTCTGTAATCACCAGCCTGACATAAATCACAGTACATTCAAATGCACACGGTCCTGTGGGGCGTTCAGAAGGTTTCAGCCCAGATACTGTCACGCTGCTGCTCTAATGTCACTTTGTCCATGAATGTGATTTCAGCTGCCAGCCCCTCAACAAAAGATGGCAATTAATTTATTTTATTTAATTTTTTTACCATTTCTCTCAGATTTGAAGGACTGGAAAATGAGTCTAGAAAATTCCAGGTTTCCAGGAAAACTCTGAATCCTCCTGTGGTAAAACATTTCAAGGCACTGAGTTTAGTAATTTTCACATTTCATCAGGACCAAAGTGGTGAACTGACCATCCCTGGGGCCACTCAGCCATCGTAGTTAAAAACAACCAAAGACACGCAGGTGTGATGAGTTCAACCTTTTTAATGTTGAAACAAACAACCAAAACTATAAGCGCTATTACAGACCAGCTGCCAACACTGATCAGCACTACTGTTCCTTCTGAACAACAAACTAAAGATAAACAAAAATATCTGTCCTGAAACAAAGTTCAACTAACCATGAAGAGAAAAAAAACATGATATCCGAAAAACGTATTTGGGAATGTTGTTAACACAAAATACATATTGTTATTATCATTTTAGAGAGGTTCATCACAGCATCGCTTTGTAGAGAGTGAGAGAATGACGAAGGAAGTGCTCCTGCTCCATACAAGCCAGCAGGTCCTTCAGCATCACCCGAGTCACTCTGTGGATGCCTTGTCTGGGCAGCAGAGACACCTGAGACACACAACAAACAAACGCACAAACAGGCTGACGGAATTATTCGGTATAAATAGGAAACTCTGACATGAACCTACTGCTCTTATGGTAACTTTTCAGCATTGTATTTTAAGGTCTATGGTTTTACTATATCCAAGCCTTTGTTTACAACTGCTGTCACATCTGAGAATAAGTTGGATCAAGTCACATAAATAAAACACTTTAACTCTGGCCAGATGACATTAAGTATCACAAATGCCTATGTCATAGTGCCTGTTGCTGTAGCGAAACTCCCACAATGCTCTCTGCTAGCCAACAAGGAACTGGCTGCAGTTTGAGGCATCACCTCCTCGGGTCTCTACACTGCAGTTGCAACCAGGTTAATCAACAAAACATGTTCTGACATGCCTGGAGAGAATACAGGCTTCCTCCCACAGAACAAAAACATGCTGAGGTTAACTGGTGGTTCTGAATTGTCCGTAGTTGTGAATGAGAGTGTACTTGTTTGTCTCTCTGTGTAGCCCTGCAATAGACTGGCGACCTGTCCAGGGTGTCTACAATTCTACAATTTCATATAGCAGACGCTTTTATCTAAAGCGATGTACATCTGAGAGCAGATACAACACAAGCAAGGATCTAGTCAGGAGAAAACAACCTGGATAAGTGCCATAGAACAAGTGGAAGTGTGATAGGGTGTTGATGCCAATAGCAGGCTGTGTGGGACGTAACAGGAATTTTGTTTTTGTTTTTCAGTCTGTCAAGTGCACAGGTGTTCAGTGAAGAGCTGAGTCTTTAGTCTTTTCTTAAAGACTGAGAGGGAATCAGCAGATTGAACAGCGTTTGGTAACTCTATCCACCACCGGGGAACCACAGAGGAAAAGAGTCTACCATTGACCTCTGGCCCTGTTGTGGTGGTCGCTGGGTGTCCCTTGCCTTCACCCTGAGTCAGCTGGGATAGAGTCCAGCCCCCCACGACCGTAGTGAGGATTAAGCGGTGTATAGATAATGGATGGATGGATTTGAAGGAGTTAATGGAAACGGCAAAATAAAATTAAAAATTAAAAACTTCCTCTTTCTGAAAAAGAGTCAGTGAGCTTCACAGGAGATCTGAGTAAGTTCTGACATCTTGAATATTTAACTTACATGACTGTCTCAGATGTGTTTTCTACTTCTTTTGTCATCTTCATCTTCAGACAGCATGAAACATGGCCGATACCAGCTGACATGAAAGAATAATTACAACTGAAAACATACCAAAGACTTTTTTCCCTTTTTTTTTTCTTGTGAATGAGTTAGTTTATTTTTAGTTTTGTTTCTTCTTCAAGGTTTTTTTTTTTTTTTTTAGCAGTGGGCAGGTAACTGGTTTTGTTTGTCGCTTCTTCTACTGTGCTTGTTACACCAATGAGACATGCATAACATAACCTTTACTGACACCTTCTGACAACACTACACAGCCGAGTGTATTCGCTCCGAAGCAGGTAACGCAAACAAGCCTGACTCACATTTTCTTTCTTTTTATTGCAGCATTTTAAAAGTTTTAGTCAAATTATCTTGACAATTACATAGAAGCGCAGCAAATAAGAAATTAAAGAGTAAAAAAGAAAAGCTGTGCAAAGCCAGATGTTCAGAAGAGCTCTTGCTATCACTCCTCCATACTTCCTGTCATCGGTGTTTGCTGAGGTAAAGTCAATAGCGAGGTAAAGGAAGCCCTGTGGCTGTGAGAGGAAAGAGACAGAGGCGGCAGGCAGCTGGCTCCACTGGGTAATGCAGTTCAAAGGCAGTGGGAAGGGTGTGCAGTGAACAGAGCGTCCTCATCTTTAAACCTACAGCCTGCAGGGCTGCGACTAAAACACACACAGAATTAAAGACTCAATGAGCTAAACTAACAGTCTCACAAATGCTAACTGTACTAAGTTGCAGACTTCCTGTGTGTCTGCATCAGCCGAGGAGGGGCTGAACTTTACCGCAAACCCTTCTGTCAGCCAGTGATAATAAATATTCTTTTATTTATTATTATTTATTTATATTTTCTGCCCATTGTTGGTGTTACATACTCAGTGCTGAATTTAGATTGTACTTTGTGGCGTTGTATGTTAATGTAGATTTTACTGTGCTGTCTTGTCTTTGTCCTCAATGCAAAGCACTCAGGAATCTTTTGTTTTTAGCTGTTTTTAGACACAACCAGTTAGCAAGTTTCAACATTTCAAGTTGCAGGCTTCATCGATTTAAAATTAAATTGCATCAGTTGAAATGAAATAACTCTTCTGGTATAATCATCTTTTGGCAGGCTTTTTATGTGAAGTATCCGCTGAGCGTGTCTAGCTTCACTGTTTATGAAGGTATAAATGTAATATTCTGGGGTTTAACCATAGACTGTATAAAAGATGGACGTAGCAACCGGCCCTGAAAAATGAAGCCAACCTGGAAGTGTCAAAAACCTGCAATATCTCTACGTCCGCTAGCCCTGGCTCCCATAGAAATGAATTGGAAAAGAAGTGATCACAGATCACGAAATACCGCATTCCTCCAGCTCAGGATTTAAAAAAAAAATAGTTTTCATGGTCAAGTCCAGAGATCAGGTGGCCAGTCTGAAAATAAATCAATACTGAATTCTTTAAAAATCGTCAAAATTTTGCGGGGCAAGGGGCGTGGCTGGCTTGATTGACAGTCGGCAGCGACCATACAGATGAAGCGAGCAGAAGGCGGTAAATGTGGGCAGGCAGAGAGGGCCTGTCTCTCAATCCGTCTGACCAATCGCTGCTCCTATGGCTCCGCCCCCCTCCGACGATTTTTGCATCACTGGCTCCAAAAATCCAAGATGTCAACCAGGAAGTAGCAAAACCCTGGCTTCATATTCTCAGTGCAGAAACCAACGGGTGACGTCCCGGTAGCTACGTCCATCTTTTATACAGTCTATGGGCTTAACTCGAATGGTCTTCTCCAAGCTGTTTCAGAAGATCTTTGAAAGAGTGGCTAAGAGTGATAGTTTTGGAAATTGTTAATTCAAACAAAAAAGGAAACGTAAATACAGGACAGGAACCAAGAGGACTCCTGACCAGAAAGAAATGCGAGGTGTGTCAGAAAAGTTCCAGGACTGGTGGCACAAAAGATGTATATCAAACCCAAACTATGAGTTTGAGTTTTTTGAGTTTTCAAAATTATTGCCAGCACTTCTACAAAGAGATCCTACGGCGTTTGCTTCGTTCAGAAGAGGTGAAAGTCATGGTGGGACAAGTCGTAGCTGCTTTACCATGACAACGCACCTGCTCACAATGCCGTGAGCATCAAACAGTTCCTGGCTGAGAAGAACATCGCCGTGCTGGAGCAACCTCCCTACTCACCCCACCTGGTTCCCTGGGATTTTTTTCCTCTTCCCCAAGCTCAAGAGGGTCATCAAGGGGACCCGTTTTGAAGATGTGGACGACCTCAAGATAGCTGTGACAACGGAGCTGCAGAGAATCCCGGAAGAATCCTTCCAGGAGTGCATGGCGACGTGGAAGAGAAGGCTGGGAAAGTGTGATAGACTCCAGGGGAATTACTTTGAAGGAAAAAACTTGTAGTTTGCAGTTGAAATATATCGATCAGTCCTGAATATTTTCTGACACCTTGTATAACACACTTGCACCTCCCTGGTTTGATTTTGAACACACACCCACCTGGCCTTCGGTCTGATCCAGGGGTCTCTTCTTGCGAGGCCCGATGGCAGCCAGTGCGTGGAGGTTGGCTTCTCTTTGCTGCAGCTGAGCTTCTTCTATTTGCTGTAGCTGAAAGGAGAAGGCGACAAAATATCTGTGAAAATGTGATGAACAAAGAGTTACACAGCTGCTAACACCTTTAATTTCTGCATTCACACTTACACGTGTTGTCAATGTTTTGTTAGCACAACAAAATTTTCTCTTTTTTCACTTCTTCAAGACTTTATTTAGGTTAGATACAGGAGCCAAGTCTTCAACTGAAACTAGCTTCTATTAGATAAAATATTCTCACATTTAAGACTCTCTGGTTTTTGATGTGTTCTCACTTTAAGTAGCTGCTAACTGAGTTCAGTACTTGCCCAATTTTTAATCTGTCATCTTGGTAAAATAAGTAGTGCAACGTCAGCTTCCACAGCACTAATTTCATCTGGACAACAGTCATGTCACAGTCCTCTGTCTGCTGATCCTGGATCACCTTTCTGCTCACCTGCTGCCAGTGTTATTCCTTTTAACTTCATTGTTGTCTTCTTCCTTCTGGCAGCATGTCAATAAAAATGCGTGCTGTGTGACAGGTGTATGACACTTTTTTTTGTTACAACAGGTGTTTGGGTAAGTTGCTGTTGGGTGCATGATTTAACCTTTTGAACCCTAAAAGTCCACAAGCAGGTTTGAAAGACCTTTGAAAAAACCACACGCATTGCCAAAATGACACCATTTGTAAGGCCCGAAACTGTATAAGCAGAGAAAACCATCATAATTTCAACTTTCTGACAGTTCTTGAACAAAGCTAAGATACAGTTCTTTGGGCATCTGGAAAAAAGTTGTACATATTTGTTACATTTATTTTATTTTATTTTATTTTGCAGTGTTTATGTTTTTGGAAGTAAATCTCCCCCCCCCCTTTTTTTTTGATGTATGGCCTTATAACCCATAATCCACAATCAGTAAAAATGTGACACGAGGAAAAGGGAAAACACCCAGAAACTGGTTTGGAGGGCCAAAGCCCTGATCCAAACTACAGTGACTGATACCCCGAACTACGTAAAAAGAAGATGTAATAAAATTATCCTGTAAACCTCCAATCAGAAAGTGTCTGCATGACCTTACAAGCCTTACATCACACCGAGTCCCCCATGTCTTGACTTTCAACAGTTGCACGGTTTCGACAGCATTGCAAATCATAAATCCTAAACGGTTCATTAAGCAAATTCACACCAAGTTCATTAAATGTATCACTTAACACATTTTATTCACTGCTGGCTTCAACTGCAAGCTGAGAAACAGCCTCAATGAAAGTCATTTCCAATTAGCACCACACCTACTCAAGCTCCAAGTGTAGGTACAGACTTGGCAGAGTGCTTGCATGTGTGTAGCGCAGTGGTTGATAGAGTACGTGGGGGTGGCAGCAGTGGGGCATGTAAATGAACAGATTTTGTGGCTTTGGAGAAACCTCTGGGGGCGTGATGGCTGGGAGCTAAACAGCAGCCTGAAAAGCAAAACAAGTCATGTGCCGTGTTTCCGCCTCCCTAAATAGCCACAGTGCTGCCGGTGCCTTTCATCTCCCTCAAAAGTCTCCGTGTCCTGCCGGCAAAAAACATTACCCACACTATCACGTTACTAGATGAACAATTAGCATGAAAAACAGTGGGGATTTAAAGAGTTCCCAAACAACACTTCTCGAGAGTTTACACTGGCTCACAGAAGTAAAAGATATAACGTTAGATTCATCTGTGAAAAACCAGTTCACTGTGTACAACAGGCTCAGACAAAAGTTGGAGCAACATCTGTCCATTGTTAGTAAATAAGAGATTAGGGTATTAACCACATGAGCTAAAATATTCACAGCAGCATGTTATCAGTGTGATACCTGACTAGGCCTTTGTGACAAAACAATATACAACATGTATATATATATATATATATATATACACACACATATATATATATATATACACACATATCCCTTCTGGGATAAATAAAGTATTTTTCATTTCATTTCATTTCATGTATCAGTAATAGACACATCATCCATGGCAGCGGGAGAGTTGTTCCTTGATAATGGAGCCCTATTTCCCTCTGTTGCTCTGTCTGTTGCATCCCTGCACGTCTCCTCAAGCATGCTAGATTATGGCTGCCTGAGCCTTGTGTCACCTCTATCCATGCACACAGACCTCCTATGGTGGAGCCAGCGGGCCAGTAGTTGACCTTGCCAGACACGGTGCTTCCCCGTGTCCACTACCACCACCTCCATCTAAGCCTGGTGGCCTGCTCTGGGGCTGGCTGACTGACTAGACTAGGGTTAGTGCAGAAGCTAGTGTAGGGTCCCCGTCCAGTCCAGGTCAACCACTGTAAATCTTTACCTCTGCACAGTGCAGCAGCTTTACGCAAGTCAACCTGTTCGTCTCTGGATTTCACTCACTTTCTTAATTAAATGTGTATCAAGTTAAGATTATACCTTTATCCTTATTTGTTTTTGAGTAATTTTAACCCACAGGTGATGCCACCAACAACACGCCACTGGTCAGGCTCATCTAACTCTCTGTGAATGTCACCCAGACTGGAATCTTGCAGTTCACAAAAATTAAGCCTTGTTTACACTCATACGATATTGTGTCATTGTTATCTACGTTTGGACTGCTCATACACAACCAAATAGCGTTTTCGGTCACTTAAGCTGAGATTTTGTAAAAGTCTTTTGGTAACACTTTATAATAACTATCCGTTATAACTAGTTAATAGATCATTTGTAAACTGTTTATTAGTGAGTTATTAACCACTTGTTAAGTGTTTGTTAATAGTTTATTGATGATTTATAACGATGCCTTATAGATAGTTAATATACCATTTACAAACTGTTAGTTAATGAGTTATAAATGACTTGTTAACTGTATATTAATGATTTACAGCCATACCTTACAAACCAGTCATAGATCATGAACAAGCCATTAGTGACTTACTTACTAATGACTTGTTAAGTATCAGTTAATAGTTTATATATGTTATTGGAACGTTATTCTAAAGTTGCAACTCTTCCTCATTTATTCCTCATACATTAAAGACAATGTTCAACATTCTATCTGTTGTATGTCTTTGGTAAAATATAATACACAGAAAAGTCTATGGGTGGAAGAGGGTTGAGGTACAAAACTGTGATATTTTAAATATCACATCAAATTTCTGTACATTGAACTTGTTCCACTCATTTGCTGTTCTACAAAGTTTCATTGGTATTGGTAGATGGTTAACAAACTATTAACAAATGATCTGTAAAGTGTGAGTTAATGTAGTAGTTAAGTATTAGTTATAAGCTTATGTATGTTATTGAACTCGAACTGCCACCTTATCGTGGTGGGGGAGTTTGTGTGCCCAAATGATCCTAGGAGCTATGCTGTCCGGGGCTTCGTGCCCCTGGTAGGGTCACCCAAGGCAAACAGGTCCTAGGTGACGGGACAGACAAAGGGCAGTTCAAAAACCTCTATGATAAATACAACATCAAGGAAAGAGACGTCGCCCGGTATGGCGCAGCCAGGGCCCCACCCTGGAGCCAGGCCTGGGGTTGGGGCTTGTACGCAAGCGCCTGGTGGTCGGGCCTCTGCCCACAGGCACAGCCCGAAAGGTCGACGTGGGCCCGCCCTCCTGTGGACCCACCCTCCTGTGGACCCACCACCGTAGAGGGAATCATAGGGGTCGGGTGCAGAGAGGACTGGGTGGCGGCCTGGGGGGGCTGCCTCGGCGGCCTGGTC
>NW_007577848.1:3463-31539 GCF_000690725.1 Stegastes partitus | reverse complement strand
GGGAGTTCGCCCAACCAGTCCACATGTGTTTTGTGGATCTGGAGAATGCGTTCCACCATGTCCCTCGTGGCATCTTGTGGGGGGTGCTTCGGGAGTATGGGGTGCGGGGCCCTCTGTTAAGGGCTGTCCGTTCCCTTTACGACCGCAGCAGGAGCATGGTTCGCATTGCCGGATGTAAGTCAGACCTGTTCCCAGTGCGCGTTGGCCTCCGCCAGGGCTGCCCTTTGTCACCGGTTCTGTTCATTATTTTTATGGATAGAATTTCTCGGCGCAGCCAGGCGGAGGAAGAGGTTCGGTTTTGAAGCCACAGAATTTCATTTCTGCTGTTTGCGGATGATGTTGTTCTGTTGGCTTCATCAAATCAGGACCTCCAGCGTGCACTGGAGCGGTTTGCAGCCGAGAGTGGTGCGAGCGGGATGAGGATCAGCACCTCCAAGTCCGAGGCCATGGTTCTCAACCGGAAAAAGGTGGTTTGCACTCTCCGGGTCGGTGGAGAGTCCTTGCCTCAAGTGGAGGAGTTCAAGTATCTCGGGGTCTTGTTCACAAGTGAGGGGCGGATGGAGCGTGAGATTGACAGACGGATCGGTGCAGCGTCTGCAGTGTTGCGGTCGCTGTACCGGACCGTCATGGTGAAGAGAGAGCTGAGCAAGGCAGCAAAGCTCTCGATTTACCGGTCAATCTACGTTCCAACCCTCACCTATGGTCATGAGATATGGGTAATGACCGAAAGAGATCGCGGATACAAGCGGCCGAAATGAGTTTCCTCCGCAGGGTGGCTGGGCGCTCCCTTAGAGATAGGGTGAGGAGCTCGGTCACGCGGGGGGAGCTCGGAGTAGAGCCGCTGTTCCTCCACAAAGGAGCCAGCTGAGGTGGCTCGGGCATCTGTTTCGGTTGCCTCCTGGACGCCTCCCTGGGGAGGTGTTCCGGGCGCGTCCCACCGGGAGGAGGCCTCGGGGAAGACCCAGGACACGTTGGAGAGACTATGTCTCTCGACTGGCCTGGGAACGCCTGGGGGTCCCCCCCAGAAGAGCTGGAGGAGGTGTGTGCGGATCGGGAAGCCTAGGCGGCTCTGCTCAGGCTGCTGCCTCCGTGACCCAACCCCAGATAAGCGGGAGAAGATGGATGGATGGATGGATGGATGTTATTGAGACGTTATTCTAAAGTTGCAACTATTCCTCATTTACCAGCAGTTAATAAATGAGGAATAGTTGCAACTTTAGAGTAATGTCCCAATAACATATATAAACTATTAACTGATACTTAACAAGTCATTAGTAAGTAATTCACTAATGGCTTGTTCGTGATCTATGACTGGTTTATAAGGTATGGCTGTAAATCATTAATATACAGTTAACAAGTCATTTATAACTCATTAACTAACAGTTTGTAAATGGTTTATTAACTATCTATAAGGCATCGTTATAAATATCAACAAACTATTAACAAACACTTAACAAGTGGTTAATAACTCACTAATTAACAGTTTACAAATGACCTATTAACTAGTTATAATGGATAGTTATTATAAAGTGTTACCAGTCTTTTTAAGTGCAGATTGTACATTTTTTTTAAAAACATGATGGGTATGTGCAAATCATTTTTTTTCTAAAATGGAGGGAGGAGATATCCATCCAGACAAACATCTAACCACATACAGAACTACCTACAACTGAGTGTCAAATGAAGTGAATAAGGGGCTCAGAACGCAGACATTTTTCTGAATGAAGCCTACCTCTTTGGCTTTTTGCCTGAGCTGCTGTTGCTGTGGATCCTCTGTGTGTGAGCGACTCTGTGACCACAAACAGACAAACGGACAATTAATAATCAGCATTTAATGCTCAAAAATAGACAGAAATGACATTTTTACAGACAGTGCAGTGGTTTCAGATCAAATGCTGCTGTGACCTAAAATAAAATGTATACAAAAAACTTTCAATGTTTACAAAGGAAACTAGCGTAAGTCTCCGATACTTTCTGTACGTGCTTACTCTGGCCAAACGTAGCAGTCGCTCTCTTTCCTCTTCATCTTTTCTCTTCTTCTTCAAACTCTCAATTTCTTCCAGGAAGCGAAGCTGAGAGCGCACATCACTGGCTTTAGCATGCCACTGGTCCTCCTGTTGCCACACAAACACACACAAGTCTCACACTAATGTACTGCATTTAACTTGTGGCAAATTATATGCACATGAAAACCAGGAGTGTCCACGTGATACAAGCCCACAGAACAGAAGCAGAAAACTATCCTTTTGAGGGAGCATTTCTGCTCTGTGTGTACAAACAGGGTCCTGTGAGCACAGGACTTGCTTGACCCTCCCCTCATTCTCGCAACTGCTCAGTACTCACTCACTTGTCACCTTGACTTTTGAGCCTTTAAAGGCAGGACAATACTCATATCTTTAACTTAAGTATAAGTATCAGTACTCTGTTCCAAGGAAAACCCCGGCATAACATAAATTCATAAGTAAATCGACAAAAGTATCACTATCAAAATGTGCTGACAACACAAGAGCAGACCTCATTGCACAACAATGGCACATTTCAATATAATGTTTATTATATTATATTATTGGATTAAAAGTCTTAATTATTAATTTGTCAATTAAAAGGAAGAGGTGAAACTGATATTTATTTTTACTGTCATTGCAGGATTTTCTAACAGTAATAGGTTAAGTCAGAATTCTTTTGATTATAAAATGATTCTAAATCTACTTGACAACCTTTGAACAGTTGTGAGAAAGCTCTCATCACAGTTCCACACTTGCAGAAATGCATTTGCTCCCTCGTAAGCATGGTTTCACACTCGAAAATACTGTATGCTCCTATCACATGAATGTTTTTTATGTGTACAGGTTTTAAAGCTAATTAAATGCCTTACTAAGGTCCCTGTTCTATGGTGGCGCCACAACAGAAAGAAAGCAGCACAATGACAGTTTGGTGTTTTAGTGACCTTGATATTCTTCTCTAGCACCTCTGTGGTGTTTTGGTAATGAGTGCATAGTGAGTGAATCTTCTGAAAGCAAAAAAGCAGTAATGAGGGAGTGCAAAGAATTTTGTGTTTTTGGTGAAAACTGTACGCTGTATACTACACAGACACTGCATCACAATCTGTGACCACCTCTGCACTTGTAATTGCACATGCATATTTAGAACAGAGCCATGCTAGCAGCTGTGTGAGGCTGCACAGCGACGGCTTAAGTGAGAATAAATGCATCCTTTATGAGGCACTATGGATGTTCTCTCCTATTTTAAGTCAGGGTCAGACTAATGTACCTTCAGGGCAGCCTTGCGGTGTTCAGCAATCACAGTGAGTTTCTCCAGCAGCCCACGAAGACACTCCTGAGTGGCATGAGAAACCAGAGCTACCACCTCTGGACCCACATCAGTTACTCCCAGTGCCTGTCCTAACAAAGGGCACAAAAATATCACAACAAGAGACACACAAAGACACACCTGAGTGTCGCTTTTCTCAGGCACTTCCTTACAAAGTGAACTTACACACAGAACGATAATTAGAACCATATATTTACTGTATGTCTTCAACGTATTACATGATAGCACAATGAACAACAAGTGAATGAAAAAAACATAGAGCCACATTTAATTCCACACAGAAACAATTGGTATCATCAGAAAGATTATCTTCTGCTGTTCATTTTGATATACATATATATATATATAATGTTTATATACTCTCGGTCTGTTATAAAGTGACTGGGACTTTGTGAATTATTCAACTGAGAAGCAGGACCATGGAAATGCGTGAAGAAATTAATAAAGATATTACTTTGTAGAAAACCTGTCTTCACATTCATCACATCGACATGGGTAAATACGTGACCAGCACAATTACAAAGCTACTGTTCTGTTCTGTCTTGTGATAAAATTTTCATCAATACATAAATATGTTCATATTACATTTCATAGACATTAACATATCTATGCAATGACAAGTTCAAGAGTAATTCAAACAAGAGTCATGAGTATAGCAACGGACATGCAGCTGGATGCAGCTTATAACTATGATTAAATATGTCTATAATATCTATAAGCAAAAAAACACTGTCATCCACACTATGTTGTACAGACAAGCAAGTGGCATTGCTGAAAAGGCAAAGTTACATGTTATAATATAATATGTGCTATACCTCACCGCAGTGAATACGAGAGCAATTAAACCACGAAGAAGGGATGTGTAATTTAATGTGAAAAGCATCTGACAGACTGCAAATTTAGCCAATCAACAAACTTACACAAAAATATTTTAAAAACATTTTTAAAAAAGGAAAGAGAAATAAGCAGATAAATAGAGGTGTAAATGAATGCATTTAAAAATAACCTCTTTTTTAAAACAAAAATCTACTGTTTTCATGTACATAAAGACAATTTCTAACAAAAAATATTATTACAAACTGTTATTTGGCATGCTACTCTCAAATCACCCTATCAAGTAGAAAAAACAAGCCTGTAGCAATAATGATTAATTCATATTAATTAATGCTTTATGACCCAACCATCAAGAAGACTGACTGAGCTCTGTCTCAGTACAGCTCCTGTACCTGTGTGAAGGATCCGGCTGAGTACCGGGTGAGGTGAGAGGAACAGCTGATCCTGGCATGACTGCACCACAGAGCCGACCACGGTGGTCAGGATCTGTGCGTTCTCCTCTCTCAGGTTGACTCCAGCCATGGAGGCGACATCATTAATGTCATCATCTTCTCTGAGAAACAAACACATTCTTGTCTTTCTGAGGACAATCACTGAAATAATGCATTCACTGACCACAACTAAATCCACAAATTCTTAACATTTGAGTCTAAAAACATGAACTTTATATGTTACTTGTATGATCCTAAGCTGTCTTTGAATGCAGATTTGGTAAAAGGAGGTGGATCCTGAGAGAAGGTCTGCTTCAATGAAAAAGCTCCTGTAAAAAAAAAACAAAAATACAAAGGTATTTGGAGAGCGGCAATTAATTTAGCACAGTCCATGTGAGAGTTTGTGGGTGTAGTTTGATCTGTACATGTATCTCCACCATGCTCAGTTTTCAAATTACAAACCTCCTTTTAGAAACTAAAACATTCGGGTGGGCTGAAATTGCGGTAACAGAGCAATGAACTGATTCACAACTGAAATATTTTTGTCCATTATTGACATTACAATGATGGATGACAAAAGGCAGCACTCAACTGCAAGGCCACAGAGCAACATAATGACGGTGTAAAGTTCATGAATGCAACTGTTACAGTTACCATTCTCTGATAACGTAAAAGGGTTTGAGGAATCAATAGCTGAATTTTCAATGCAAGACAAAGGTGAAGTACTCATCGTGTGAATATCAGCATTGGTAAACTTCATCACAAGCAAATATGACTAACACAGAGAGCAGCATTTTACAAAATAAACAAAAGAAAGTAACTCAGCACAGTCTCCTCCATTTCAGAGTTGTTTTGATCTCTTGCACAGAGTTGTGGATACTAATGAGTTTCACTGGAGCCAACGTGTAACTGCTGAGCATGCCGCTCAAGTTCTTTATAAAAAAAACAAACAAAACAAAAACAAAAACATTTATCCTGTTGAACCCTAAACTCTTTGCCATAATAACTGTAAAAACTTCAATAACCATCAAATTTTCACCAAACAACTGCCCTTGAACTAATAATATGTGACATGAGGTGCCTTTGGGAAATTTACCAAATCTAAGTTAAAAAAAAAAAATAAAAAAAAAAAAAAAAAAAATAAAAAAAAAACTTAACCAGATGCTATAAGAAAGAAAAAGTTCTGAGCTCCTCAGCACAACTGGAAAGCCGTGAATTATTTAGCAGTATCCAACAGTCATGTTGCAAAAACTCAAGGACTGTTCAGTTGAACTGCAGGCTGTGTTTACAAAGAGTAGAAATGAGAAACTAAACAGAGAGACTGAGGAAAAAACTTGATCAATACAATAAATGCAACATGGCTCAACAGAGTTGATGTGCAAAGTACAGTGAAATAGGCCTAGATTACAGAAATTGATAAAACATAAATAATCATCTATAGCATGTGCAGCCACCGCTTTGTCCAGTATTGGTGACACCTGACATGTTTTGAGTTCTCTCTACTTCTTGTCATTGTTCTGCTGTTTCCATGGAGGTCAAGGACTTTATATCGCAGTGAAACTTGAGCCCATAGTGAGTAAAAATGTCACAAAAGCAAAAAAAAAAAAAAAAAACTACTTTGAGTTCAGCGTGTAATCCTCTGACACTGGTCAGTGAATTAGACTTTCACTTGTTTCAATATGTTCATCAATTCTACCTTGTTTCTTGACACCAAGACTAAGAATCAAATTGTGAGACCTCAGATGTGTCACAACAGTTACCTGCAAAGTGTCTTCCTGACTGGACCACTGTGTGTTTGGGGACAGGTCCACCTCTTTTATACACATAATGTCTTGACTGGGTGAATGTTGTCAGCCCAGGTCTCACAGTCACTCCTCGAGCCTGCTGAGCACCCTGCATTTTTAAGAGCAATCATTAAGCAGCAGTCCCATCATTCCATCCATTTACCATGTAATAAAGGTGACACCTGGCTGATCCACATTACTGCTTAACCTGAACAGTCTAAAGTCAGCCTGTTGACACATTTTGCAAATTCTTTCCAATTTAAATTATGACAAAATAGACAATACACAAGTTATAGCAGAAAAAGACATTGCGCACAAACGAACCCTAACATGTTGCAGAACTGAGCTGCTCAACAATGTTTCAAATGTCTCACTTCAGGTTGCATCATATAGTGTGGTTACATTCACTACAGTTTGTCAGAGAGACCAGAGGGGTATACTACGAAGCAAGTTTGACGTAGCCAGGCTTTCTTTGTGTAAATCGAATTGACAAAACCGAAAGCCCCAGCCAGAGACTACGGATATCACAAAGGTGGTTATAAACTTTCTTTGTCAACTCAGGCTTTCTGCTAATGTTATTGATTTAATATTCTTTGTTACAAATACCAGTAGAATAATCCATTTTCTCAACTGTGTTCTATCAGCAGCAGTACCAGCAGTTTAAACGGACTTGACAGCAAATCAGAGCCAAACATGAAAACATATTTATGTGATTTCTGCATCACCAACTTAAGATGTCGGGTTCTCATGGCAATGTGATATATACAGTAGGGCTGGACCCGAACATTCTAATATCCAAAAATTCCATCGTTGTGGTAGTATATGATATATATTCGCCCGCAATCTGCCCCAGCCTCCACATCCCCCGCTGTCGCTGTCGATGGTGGCAACAGAACGGTAACTGCCAACCTAAGCAGCCAAGTACTACCTGGGTATTAGTAACGCACAACTCAGCATGTTTACAGATAAAACACATTCCCTCAGCTGAGAATCTGTATCGCTCATAAAAAATAGGAAACGATCTGGTAAAGGGAGATGCTCTTTCTAGGGCCTGTCCGAATAGCAAGTTTTGATCTCCGGACATTCGGTCCCAATTAATGACGAATATCGGGGGTGCCGCGCAATAGTGGCGGGTGTGTATTATTTCCGACCATTTTTTAAATGATTTTTGACAGATGGCAGAACTAGGCTACGCCAAAACTCGCCTGCTGACTGAATGAATGAGAAATAAAATCAAATAGCGTGTGTGGCTGAAAGGGGATGGAGACAGAGAGAAACTCGAGGTTCACTGAGAAAAACTTGGTCCCCACCAGGTTAGATTCATAGAGCCTGTTACTATGGTAACTGACCGAGGTCTTAAGTTACTTCTCTCTGTGAAACAGACTAGAGTTACCCAAATGTCTCGGGTTTGAGTTACCTCCCTTTGTAAAACGGAAAATTCAGAGTTTCCCTCATTTTGGAGTTAACAGACTCAGAGTCTTCACTAACCCTGCTTTGTGAAACGGACCCCAGGTGACTTTAGGGCATGTAAACACACTTAATGACCAGACAGCTCATGCTACCTGTCTTTTCTCTGACTTCCTCAAATGTAATGTTTCTCAATTTTATTGATAATTACATTTTTTGTAAACTGCTCATCACATCATACAACCAAACAACATTTGGTTACCTGCTGGTTGGTCTTCAGGGTTTGTCCTGTGTCAGTGCTGGAAGGCTTCACAGTGGATGACAGAGGAGTGGGGTTGCGGGTGGAAGCTGAAGCTTGTTGGATAAATAACTGGGGGTCTGCGGTAAGGCAACGAACTGCAGGAAGACTTTTCTGGAGAGGAAAAGGCAAGTGAAAAGAAATCTTATCGTCAAACAAATTCCATTTTACTGTTGAATAAACAGAGCACACCTTTAACTTCCATGTTGTGCTACATTACTGCTTGTGTACAAATCTTGACATAATGTTTACTTGTATGTAGAGCATCTCCTTGACGTAAAATATAATAGTGTACCCAAAATGTCTCTTTTATCAACAACCACTACAATGTACTAATGTTCCTTTAATACCTAATAGACAGGCTACGGTAGATACTGGCAAGGTGCCTGTGCACTAGAAGCCTCTAGTCTCCACTTAGTTACTAAATTGCAGCTGTTCAGACAGGTGTGTGACCTAAAAATCATTTTAAAGAAATCATTTTCATGTCAGATTTACCCAAGTTAAAGCAAAGTGATTCTATCTACATGGGCTGTGTTCTGAGCGGAGCATTTCCAACAACGATCATGCTAATTTAATTATGGGAAGCCAAAATTGTGGTGGTGATTGATATTCCATTAATTGTGCAGCCCTATAACTGATACTGCTTTTCTTTTTGCAACCTAATCTTCCTTTTCAGTATTTCTCTCCTGTTTGATCATACAATTTATATTAATTTTGAACTAACTTCAGACCCACTGAGACTTTTCAGGACCTGCAGACACTTCAGGAGGTTAGGAGTTGTTCTATCTCTTCTCACCTTGAGAAAAGGCACCAAGCAGGGCTGCGGAGTCGACTTCAACTCATCATAGAGCTGTTCTGTAAACTCCTCTGCTTCCAGCTTCCCTTCCTGCAGGTTAAAATATGACATACTTCTGCATGTACAAAGTAAATAACTGATCATTTACAACTGCTAAACATTACGTAACTGCAAATGTCCACTATAAGAAAAAGAACAGGAATTTGACAAAATTAACTCAGCATTTATTAACAGGCTTGAAAAAAGTAATGCCTTTAGGTCTACTTAGTAGCAAGATATTTTAAAATAAGTCTTACATTCTGTGGACAAAAGTAGACTGGACAATAATATGTAAGGCAGGATAAGTACCAGCAGACTTCTGACCAGTCCTCTGACATTGTTAGCCATGTTAGCAGACTTGGAATCACTCGAAGCCAGCTTGATCAGAGTTACCAGGAAGTTCTTGCACTTTTTCACACTTTCCAGGGTTTCCTGTTGGTAAAATATCGGGTAAAAACAATTTTCTATCTACTTGTTTGCAACAAAGGCTTCAGTGTTTATGCAGCTTTGTATCACTTGTAAAACTCTCAAATAAAATGTTATACTTTTAATGAAGCTGACCTAATCCTGTTGTCAAAACAGTTGCTACATCAGTTGCAGCAAAGTTATGCAATGCCAAGGGCTGTAGTGTCCAGGTCGGCTTTTTCGATCAACATACTCTCATCCGATCCAATTGTCATTAATTGGATCTAGCAACACTATTGGCAGTGTTACTTTCTTAAGGAGAAAAGCATTACATCAACAGCCTTCCAGGGTTAATCCATTATTTTTGTCAGTGGGAGAAGTAGACCATCTGCGAAAACCACTGCATTTTCGTACCACACACAGGTATCACAATATAAAGAGAAAAAAGGCGTTCGAGTACATTATTTTTCTACAACCTTCATTATTTTCATTAGTACAATACATGAGAGCTGTACGACACTTAAACTGTTTCTCAGTTGAATTGGGAGTTGTAAACAAGGCAAGGTCTTAATTGGTTGACAAAAGCTAAGGTTATATGGAAGATTACACAGGATGCTATGACTTAATGTGAGTGTGTGTTGATGTATGATGAGTTAGTGCTGTGCAGTTACGCGTGTCAGTGGCAGCTGGATTTAGTATGAACAGAATCACAACAGAGCCCAAATGGTAGAATAAAATCCCCACTGGACTTGTTCTGACCCTGCACTATGAACAGTTATTGCATGAAAGGTGATAAAAGTTAATTGGCTGCGAAGCCAGGGGAACAGTACCACAATGACATAACCATGTCAGATAAGACGGAACTAGACTCAACCAGACAGGTCAACCCAGATTCAGAACACTAAACCAAAGGTTCTCCAGCTTCCTCCCACGCAGTCCAAAAACACGTTGAGGTTAATTGGTGATTCTAAATTGTCCGTAGGTGTGAATGTGAGTGTGCTTGATTGTCTGTCTCTAAGTGTAGCCCTGCGATAGACTGGCGACCTGTCCAGGGTGTCCCCTGCCTTCGCCCTAAGTCAGCTGGGATAGGCTCTAGCTTAGTGTCTGTATTTTGTTAAACCAGACGACCAGAAAGTGTTTAGGAAGACGTGCCATCATGGTCTTGGTTTGCTCTTGGACTGGTTTGTTTACTTACATGTTGTCTTGTTCGACAATGCAGACCTAAGTTTGTTTTCCAGGCTAAGTGACAACCAAGCTAAGTATGCTGGTCACAATTGGTTGGACTCACCTGACTGAACGTGGCTGGTGGATCCTTTTTGATTTCTGTAATGGCCGTCTGAATGCGAGGAAGACTCTCCCAATCAGACACAGTACTGAGGGTCTGAACCACAGATGGTTTGGGAGCAACACCAATCACCTGAACACAACATAAAATAAGCTATCATCCCAAACTACAAAGAGGAAGAGAAAGAAAACTCACTGACATCATAATAATAGGCATGCACATACTGGTAATGGCTAATAAACAATAAATGCTTGTCTTAAACTGAGGCAGAATCTGGAGGATAATTGGTGGAACTTTGTTCTGCACAAAAGCTCAATACCTGTTTGTCTCACAGTTATACACTTTGTCTGTTGGACTGTAAAGATTCCCTTTTCCAAAGCTTGAATGTCACAATATTCCTGCAATTAATCCCCTTATGTTCTTTTCTCAGCAATTATTACTGTTTTTGGCAAAACTACCTCTATGGCAAAAGTGCATGTGGAATGATTTCTTTTTTGTCGCCAGCTGTGAAGGTAACCAGCTGAATAACTTGTCAAACTGAGTGTAATGTCAAGGTGCTGTTAAGTTGCCAAGCACAGTCTGCAATGTTGGCGCTCAGTTGAGTCAAATGGAAGACTTTTCTTCATTTTTCAGTGTGTTTCCCATTATGATGATGAGGTGTCAAGCTTAAGGTCCAGCTTTTCTCCCAGGGCTGATTAGAACAGGATTAGGTGTGATGTAAATACACTGAACAAAAATATAAATGCCCCATGTCAAATATGTTACGGACAGTCTGAGGTGTGATGCGTCTGTTGTGCAGACCAATAGTCTCATCAGCTGTGTGTGTCACTGGTCTTAGCAGATCCCGCAGATGGACGAGCCGGATGTGGTGATCTTGTGCTGGAGTGGTCACACGTGTCTGACGAGGATGAGGTCGATTTGCAGTAGTGCACTGGCACGTGCCAATGGCATGCTCCCGCATAACTTGCGACATCTGAGGGATTATGACTTGTGACAAAATTTGACATTTTGGGGTGACCTTTTATTGTCCCCAGTCCAAGGATTGTCCAGCTGTTGCTCATTTTGTCTGATCACCCACTGGACATGCCCATGCTATGCATTGAGTAAAAAAACAACTCACTGAGTAATGCTCACTGACAGCAAGTTGGATTAAAAATTATACACAAATCAAGAGAAATATTACTTTTGTACAATAAAATGTCAGCAAATGCTCATTTACAGTTGTTAACTCCACATGACAACAACATGGGGAGGTTATATTTTTGTTCAGTGTACACTTTGGGAGGACAACATACCCTGATTTGTCATTACCATAATTAGTGGCAGATGAAGCATCCCAGTTGTATGCCCACTTTTGGGAAGCTTTGGTTGATTTTTGATGGGAACCTAAATGTAACTCCTGATTTCAAGTAATTTAAAAAAAAGAAAAGGATTTTCTTTGATGTGCATTTGCTGCAGGAGTTGTACCAACATAATCTGTAACGGAGCATGTGTGCGTACAGCTGTACTCATGTCACTGCATGAGCCACTGTAACTGACTGTTAACTGTAAACCAGCTCTTGTGTTGTTACCACAGCTGTCTTCTGGACTGGTGCTGGCTGGAAACCGGAGGGTGCTGCCATCCGGATCACTGTCACCTTCTCGTTACTTTTACCTCCAGCTGCTGCAGGTACCTGAATTGCAGAATGACAGCCATGTGACAGCATAGCACCAGTGAGATGTCAGTACAATTAACTAAAAAACATCAAAAGCAGCAGCACACACACCGGTGTTGCCAGTATTCTTGGTGCTTGACCGCTGACAACTCTGGGTCCATGTTGAGCCTGTGCCAAAGCCTGCTGGGATACCAGCATCAGCTGACCACTGTCACTGCGGATCAGCATCATACCTGCAAACCACATAAAAGAAATAAATAAAAGAATTTAAAATCCCTTATTACTATAACAAATGGATGACTTGTCCCAACTAGAGGGAGAGCTAGCTGAAGTATGTGCACATCATGAACCGTTCATATTTACACAGTAACACAGACTAAACATACTGTTTACTTTTTATACAAAATCAGAATTGTTAAACGGGAGTTATATAACTACAAATGAGAGCAATTAAGACTATAATTTGCAATCACTGACAGCTTACCTGGTGGTATCTGGATATTGGCAGGGAGCTGTGCAGAAGCAGTCTGTTGCGGTCGAGGGGCGACTGGCTGTGGAGCTGCTGATCTGGGCACAGCTATAACCATAGTCCTTCCAGGAGTTGCAACCTTAGGATTCATTCCTCCTGGAGTGGCTGCCTTTGCAACCACCATGATGGAAGGAGGGGAAGTGTGAGAGCCTGGGCCTGTACCTACAGAGGATGAGGTAGGCTGGTATCCCTGACGACTGGGGATGACTTTAGGTGGGACACAGTCACCTTCTGAGGTACTTGCAGCAGTCGGTGGGGGTTGAACTGCACAGATGGGCCCACATTTAGCTGGGACCTGTAATATCCGGACTTGAACAGAGCAGTCTCCATCCCCTGCTGCCCCACAGGACTCCAGCTTCTGGCCTTCGATGACCACTTTATTTGTGGCCATGAATATTTCTGTATAAAAGAAGCAGCCGTAGAAAAAGTACAGTGATATTTTACTCAAGTGACACTGCCAATACGGTAGGGTGACCAAACGTCCTGTTTGCCAAGGACATGTCCTGTTAACACGTCCTGTCCTGGTCGTCTTGGTTGTTTTTTTATAAAGTGATGAAAATGTTCTGATCCTTTCCTGGAGGAGGCATACTTTAAATGTATGGAAATTATGAAGCATCTTTGAGTAAACTTCGAGTATGATTTGAGTATCTCATTGCCAGGCCGAGTGTCCTGGTTTTCAGTAATCAAAATGTGGTCAACCTACAATACAGCAATGTAAAAATACTCCATTACAAGTAAAAGTCCAGCATGAAACATTGCATCTCATTACATTAGTATTAGAAACCAAATGTAATTAAAGTACTCAGGCATTAGAATAAAAAACAGTTAATATTTGATATTTCATATGACGTTACATCATGTTTTTTATATATTAAACAGTGAATACTGAGTTAAAGACTAACCTTAAATTATATCACGAATATGAATAAACATAGCTTTGTTTAAGACCGATGGAAAACCACTGGTTTAACTATTAATCTAATTTTAACTTTTTTTTTTACACTTTACTTTGTGAGAACCTTTATCTTAAATGTAAATGTGTCTTAAATGTAGCGGTTGGAAAGTCTAAAGGAGCATGAAATTAAAATGCTCAATTAAAATTAGTAACTGAATTTAGTAGTTTTAAGCTGACACACGAACCCCGCTGAAAATATTGCATTTCAAATAAAAAACATTGATCCTGTCAAGTATGAACCAAATATTTATTCCATTACCCACATTATATATTTGGCAGTTTAAACCTTAACGTTAACCGCGTAATGCTGTGTTCGCTGACCTTTAACCAAAGTCAAGCCGCTAATTAGCTCCCTTTACTAAACTGTTTGAAAGACGACGCGCTAAGCTAGTAGCTAAGCTATCACCTGTAGCTAAAAACTACAGGTGTAGGCAATTAAGTTTCCAGGCGAAGAGAGTTCTGCGTATAGAATTATACTTTTTTGCTTTGTTTGCTACCTACTTAACATCCTTCCATTCACTATCTATACACCACCGCTTAATCCTCACAAGGGGGGCTGGAGTCTATCCTAGCCGACCTAAGGCGAAGGCAGGGGACACCCTGGACAGGTCACCAGTCTATCACAGGGCTACACGTACAGACAGACAACCGAGCACACTTACATTCACACCTACGGACAATTTAGAATCAACAATTAACCTCAACATGTTTTTGGACTGTGTGGGAGGAAGCCGGAGAATCCGGAGAGAACCCACACTGCACGGGGAGAACATGCAAACCCCACGCAGAGAGATCCCGGTGCCCCCAACCGGCGACCTTCTTGCTGCGGTGCAACAGTGCTACCAATTGCGCCACCTTGCAGTCCTACTTGACATAAGTTTACCAATTCCCTATTGTTAACTAGCCAGCCAACTTATGAATGTATGAAAAATTGAGCAAAGTACCTCCGCGATTAGCTCCGTTGTCACATTCTGAGCAGAGCTTTAGTGTTGCTTCATCCAAACGAACGAGTTTAAGTAACACGGTTCACGTCTCTTACACACGTTTCCCTTCACCGACACTCAAAACGCTTTACAAGCGGACAGGAGCTCACCTGTCTTTCAGTGAATATCAGCAGGAGCGCAGCTTGATCCTTGAACGCACCATATCCCGCCTGTGCTGCGTTCGAGGCGCACAGACATGACGAGCAGCTGCAGCTGAAAATCTACATTAATAACTGATTTTCCTCCAAAATATATGGCTGTTGAAAATGTGTTGCAAAATGAATGTGAGTTTGAAAAAGTAGCAGCCATTAGTAGCACACTTTGAACTTATCTAGCTAAGGGTTCCTGCCAACAGATGAAACAATTTTTTCCAGGACTTCATAAAGAATCCCCAAAAATTCCTAAGTGAGAATTTGGGTGCTACAATTATCTTAACACACATTTATTTAAAAACGCCTCATGTCATGGTTTTAAAAAGGCAATAAATGCCAGCAGTATATACTCACCACCCACTCAAAATACTTCAGAACAAGATGTACATCGCTGAAAGAACTTGGTTTGCAAAAGTTTCAAGAATTAAGTCTAACTCTGTCGGTTGTCTGCTTTGTTGGATATACTCAAAATAAAATGTTTTGTAAACTCTTTCATTTTATTTCTAAGACTTAATTTACCCACGATTAGCCAGATTTTCTGCCAATTAATTTATCCATAAAGCAAAACCCAAAACAATCTTTCTGAAGGCAGAAATATATCTTGTATGGAATTTCTGATGTATTTATTGAAACATTCATCCTTCGTAATATCAACTTCTTCAAGGAATATGCTATTATTAAACTGATCAAACCTCTAAACCAAGGCTTAAATGAGCCATTTTCATTCACAGAAGTTATTTTTTGCTCACCCTCTGCTTAGTGTTTTTCAGTTTTGTTGCAGTGGTTGGGTCGTGACAAGCAGGCCTTTTGTCTGTCACATTTTTTCAGAATCACACTGGCTTGTCAAAGTCACAGATCACCAATCAAAAGCTGCAGAGAGCCTAAATCAGGCTGCATTATTTCCCTTTAGACAGTCATTGTACCCTCGCGTCAACAAAAACAAATAAAACAAATTAAGCCGTTACGGCCCGGTGGCCAAAGGACATGGGTTTGGACCCAAACGAGAAGGAGACGGGTTTAAAGGGAAAAACAGGTTTATTTTAGGGACACACCGGGGGGTGTGGGACACCAGGAGGCAGGTGAGGGATTTGGGGCAGGTGCGCTGGTCACAGCACAGGTGAAGAAAGGTGATTTCTCATGCAGGTGCTTGTGTAGGGGGAAAATCCGACTCGTGTTTCTGCGGAGGGAAAGGTTGGCGTGGGGAACTGAACGGCTGGATGCTTGGACCAGTGGAGGGGACGCTGGGGAACAGAGAGAGACAACAACGGTTGCTTGTGAGCTCGAGATTGCTTAGCGTGAACCACATATACTCAGTAGAGACAGGCCTGAATGTACCACTCATGGAGTTGCCAGTCGTCTGGCACTGGAGCTCAGGTGAACAGTGGTGTTAACCTGTCCGCTGATGAGGCAATGAGCCGCAGCTGTGCCAACGAGGGAGCATCCTCCTCCAACCAGCCCTGCTTAACCTGAAAATAAATCACACAGCCAGCCAAACACACAAGGAAAACAGCGGGGATCCAAAACACAAAGTAGTACAAGTCCATAATCACCACATAGACGGTGCCACTATACCATGACAAATCACATAAGATTTGTTTCTTCAAAGTAAAACTCTAGAGGGATGTTGTTGCATTTTGCCTTTCAAAACTCTTAGTTATCACTTTGTATCACTTATTGTATTTTTATTAGTCAATCATGAAATTATCTTACAGTAATTGTGCAAAACAAAGAAAAAAAAACATTCCATAAATAAACAATTCAGGCTGGAGTTGCTGTCCTGCTCTTCCTAACCCCCAACTTGTCCCATAAAACATATTTGGAAAAGATAGCAGGTTGCATTGAAAATACATTCTGTGTAGATTCTTCTTCTCTATTTTCTCAAACAGGATGAAGAGAGAAATTGTGCTTGTACAATTAAAAACACTGCATGCCATAAATAAAATTAAGGCTGAATAAATAAGACTTAGTTTTTCGTTTTACATTACCAAGTGCAAACAGATTTGCTCCGGGTAAAAGTAACTGATCTGATGGTCTCCGCAAATGTTACAAATCAATGCAACAGTACATGCAAGTATTCAAAGCACATGCAATATATATATATGTATATATATATATACACACACACACACACACACACACACACACACACACACACACACAGTTGCATTGAACACGTACAACATGAACATTACAACCAGCAGCCTTTCCTGGAAAAATACTGTTTCTGAAAAATTTTGAGACCTCACCTCTGAAAGGCAAATATGAGTTTTGTGCACCACCTTTGCGTACTAAAGGAGATGCTGAACAGTCCTTTGCTCCCTGTGAGCAGCGTGGGACCATCTCATGTCAAAATGTCAAATGCAAACCTGCTGTCATAAGGAGGTTCTCAAAAAAAAAAAAACTGCATCATTTGTCAACGCCTTTCAGATCAATATGCGCGAACGTCTTCTGATCTGACGCCTCTGTCAGTAGAGCAACATCACACCGATCCTCAGTCGTACATCACGCAGCCCCTGGAGGTCTCTGTGCACTGACATATGTACGCTGACATGCTTTGTTTTTCAGCAGGCTCAACAAGTTCCCAAAAAATCTAGCGTAAGCATCAATCCATCATGGCTTTTGAATTCACAAAATGATTTAAAAAAAACAAAAAATGATACGATGGGATGTTCTTGAACAGTCACCGAAATGGATCCCGTTATTACGTGAAAATACTGAATCACTGAAACTTTCCTATTGCATTAAAAAAGCCACTGTGCAAACCATGCCTACACTTCATGAGCTGTAGAGACTCGCCTCTGGAATATGATTTTGTTGTACAATCCAATAATTATCAGCATAAAGTGAAAATCATTTATATGTGGACTTCCATCCTCAGCATGTGGTCTGCTACTAGTAGGGTAAGGCTGGAAAACATGACAATATTCACTACAGTCTTCTCAGGAAGTATTCATACCTCTTCTTTTCCTACATGTCCTACTTTTATTTCAAATCAATAAAATTGCCATGTCATCCCTATCAGTCTCTAAACAAACTATTTGCAGTGGCTCCAAATTGGACAGCTGCATTATGCTTGCCTTAATAACCCTTGAGATCTGTCGAGAATTGTGGAAAACTAACAAAGACTAGACTTAAACCCCCCCAAAAAATAGACACCTGTGGAGAAACCAGATGCCCCCATTTAAATCTGATATGGCCAGGGAGGATCTGCATAAAAAATGGGATAAACTGTCCAAATCCAGGTGAGCAAAAGCCTGGAAGACTGGAAGCTGTTCCCACGGCTAAAGTAGCTTTTACAAACTCCTGAATTAAGGCGCTGAATACTTTTCTTAATGAGTGATTTTCAGTTTTCAATTTACTGAAACACCATTAAAACATATTCTCACTTCATGGCTACTGCTCAACTCATCCAAATGAAATTAAATCTACACCTTTAAGTGTACAAAAGGTGAAGGGGTCTGAGCACTTGCTGAAGCAGGTGTATAATCAGTCATGGTACAACTGTTGGTGTACTGTTCATACGGGGATAGTCCTCCTTTAATATCTCTGGTGGTGTTAAGCCAGCGGGAGAATTCTTGATATCTGAGCAAGACTGTTCAGTGGCAGTACACATTTACAGAATGTTTGCATCAATGTGATGAAAAACCTTCACTTATCAGGTATTTAATTCAGTGGGTTATGTTATCTGTCAATTGAATGTTCCCGAAAGCATACTATATCAGAAAATAAAATGACACTGTGATAAAAGATTTTATCAACACTGCACCTCCATTTCATATCAACAGAAATGCAAATGCAAATGATTGATGATCCTGTGACATCCTGCAGGATCTTGCACTGATGGATCTGTTCATTTACTGATGCTGTCTGATATTAATGTGGTACCTGAAAACAAAGTGTCAAAGGAAATACAAATATCTCCTTCACCCTTTCACTGCATCGCTAGAATGTCTGTGTATCCATGTCTGGTCACTTTGTTTTATACTGAAGTGATGCTGCTCTTGTCTGTGTACGTCCACAGAACTGGCCTTCACGACGTCCTGAGTTCAGTCCAGGAGTTCCTGTTTGATCGGTATGAGTGTTGGGGGGTGTCGGCTGCCTCGGACCTCCCTCCGCAGAATGTATTCACTAAACTGAGAAGAGTCCACTCCACCGCCACACGAGCCTGTGATCCAAAAGCCTCTTTGTTGTAACCGCTCCAATACCTACAGCCACGCACAACAAAAACAAGAACATGATTTGTCAAGAAGGTTTTCAGTAAAACATTTCTTCTAATGTAGTGCCAAAGGTAAAAAAAAAAAACAAAAAAACAACAACAACAAAAACAAAAACAAAAACAAAACAGACTCAACATTTCATGGATGAAACAGAAACTGAAGAATCTTGCTCTATGAGAGGTGAAACATCTTTAAGAATCAAAAAGAGAAGTCCAGTTGCCTTTTGTTGAAGCTCTTAGGACTTCAGGGATCACTCTGAATTCACTGTAAATGTTTAATATTTTCCACCTTCATGCCCTCCACCAGTAAACACTGAGGCACCACCACCGCATGAATCATTGGTGGGGCTGAGTCAGCTAAAGGCTGCTATAATTTTCACCAGGATGGTCTCATATTTCTACAAATAAAAATGTATGCTATCAGTGTATGGATGTCAATCGCTAATTCAAACGGTACTTAGTCAGAGCAGCAAGTCATAATGTTGAAAAAACAGAGGGGAAATATTACTGGAGTTCAGATAAATCTGAGTGGAGGCAGAACAGGGTTTCAGGTACATTAACTGCTTTGACCTACGCAGAAATCTCTTTAAGAATTGTGGTTGTATTTTTAATAGTGTTGTAACAGACAATGGTCATGATGTATCCTTACTACCCCTTTACACTTTGCAGTGGAACATTTCATAAACATCAGTTTTGATCATCTTAAAACCCACACATGTAGTGACAAACCAAAACTACGGAGGTCAAATAAAATCAAAGTCTGTCAGACTGCATGTCACACAAAAGAACAGTTTAAATACATTTTTTTATTTTATATTTTAACGTGGTAGCATGATACCTGCTCGTTGATTCAGACATTATTTGTACTTGTGGGTAATAGACAACAAAAGACTACTGCAGATAAGATCCGCATCATGCAATGAGACTGTAGTAACTAACAGATCATAGCAAAAAATAACATGTCCTGGGTGTGTGCAATGTAGTGTTGTACGGAAATAGGCATGGCTGCATAAAAAGAACACGACACTACTTCTGTCGAGCATACTGTCTACACAGTCACAAAATGAGGAACCCCTCCCAACTTTTGCAGACTTTGGAGACTCACTGCATTTCAATTCAGCTAAATTTTCGTTATGTAGTGCCAAATACAACATGTCATCAATGGGTACTTCCAGCTAAGACCTTATTGTGTTATAGAGAACCCAACTATTCCCCTTTGAGCAGCGCTTGTTAGTCTTGCATAGGCAGATCCATCTCCATAGTGATGGAGAACAATACGGCTGCACCTCATTGTCATTCTGCTATCAGGGAAAAATACAGTGCAGATTGTATTTCTTCAAACCAGTCATAATCATCCAGTGCTGAGCCCAGGATGCAGCAACAGTGTCCTGGCAAAACAGTGATGGTGGAACTGTTTTTGTGGAACATTTACACACAAGGAGACACCTTTAAAATGGCTAATTCATTGAAAGAACAGGGCTGCCTGCATGATCTAAATCATCTTTAAAACTTGCCATTTTCAGCATGTAGGTTGCTGCCTAGAAGTTACTGTTGTTGTTTCCTATAGTGAAGGACAAATTTAAAATGGTCCCACACAGATAGGAGGAGAGGAAAAAGTCACATGAAATGTGAAGTGGAAATGGCAAACTTATACCCCAAGTCTACATCCAGTGTGCCAGACTAAGCATTTGGCGACAGTAGGGACAAAAAAGTCTCCTTTACCAGGCAGAAACCTCTAACAGAACCAGATTCGGGGGAGGGCAGCCATCTGCCTCGAATCATTTGGCATCTGTGAACGTTTTATTTGACTTTGCGTGTGTTTTCTAAGGTGAGCTTCCAAGGTCACTGTACTTATACCTGATACAGCCAGGTCTCACCAGGACAAACACTTCCATCTGGCGGATAGTGAAATCATTACATTTTCTTGAGAAGTGAAAGTCGAACTGATTGCTAAGTGCGCCAAGTGTGAATGTGAAAGAAGAATAATCACAGTAGTGGCTGTCTTTGATTTACCTGGCCTAGTCTGTAGTTGTGTGTGTGTGTGTTTAAATGTGCTTCTAACAATAGCTGGGCCACAAGCCCCGAGGCCCAGGGTCAGTCTTCTTCTCTGGGTAAAATCCATCTCATACTCAGCCTCTCTGGCCTGAAACACAAACTAGTTCAGACGTAGTCCATTAGTTTCACTCTCTGTCCCTTCACACTGAAGTGAACATGGTGACATTATCTCATTGTGCCCTCAGGAGTCCTCTGCTCCTCTGTGCTGCTGCTCTGTCTAACTGAGATTCCCTCTGAGACACAGACAGACAGAATGACAATAAAGAAATGTGTCACCCACCAACACACGACTGTTATTAACTGTTTTCAGTATGTTAAAGAGTCCTTGTGCGGAATATTTCCTGTCAAAATTTAACGGATGGTGAAATGAAAGCATTAAAACATATAACCATTTTTAAAGTGACCTGATGATATACTAGATAGCAAGACAGAAGCGAGAAGCTGGCAGGTAGTAATGAATGTCTGCAGAACCAGTTATTATATGGAGCAGACACCTAGAGGCCTTTACCCCAGGCTCAGACAACAGGAATTTTGGGCCACTTCACCTCCATTTCACCCCTCCCAACAACTGGAGAAAAAATCTGGTCTGGAGTCGTTGTCTGACCCAGTGTTGGGCCTGGATTATTTGGTAATGTGAAGATGCAGATACAGTTTGAAACATCCAGAAATGATTATGCACCCATCGGGGCCGTCCCAATTTAAACAAAACATGTTTCATACTTAGGAGATAAAATTGATATGGTTACAACTATGATTCTGCTAGTGCCCAGAGCAGTGGATGGTGTTGCCAAGCAACACTAAACATTCTAGCCCTTGATGCCAATGTTCGCTATAGATATTACACAATATTAGAACATTTGCATTTATAAAGTCGAGCACTGTCATTTTAGTGGCTAATTCACCGAAACAACTGTGCAGCACTTTTAGTGTGTAGGTTGTGGCACGGAGGTTGTTCCCAGACACGTTGTTCCCTTTAGCGAAGGGGATTTTGAAAATGGTGACACAAAAATAGTGACAAGAGAAGAGAATGCTGCCTGAGAAATGGCAGGCTTATACCCACAGTCTACATCCAGAGAGTCAGACTAAGATCATGCTAAACCCCTGTTGTACAGAACCCTGCGTGTTTGTTTGAGGGGACATGTGCTACCAATGTCCGAACCACAGAAGATATCATTGTATAGTGAGTCACTGATGGTATTAGCGGGAGAACAGACTTCTACACTGTCTGTGCATTTTTGTATGACACAGAATGGCTCACAGAAGAGGAACATAACAAAAAGGGGACAGAAATGCTGACAGAAAACCAGACCGAAAGAAAGACTGTTTGGCCACTGCTGTCTGATGTCCTAAAGAACTGATCGCACAGTATATTTTGTACCTGAACTGAGCTGAGGTGGCAGTAGCCATTGAGCGGGAAGCAAATGATGTGCGCCGAGTCCTGGTTCCAGCTGGTGTTCAGGGAATTGGACATGACATCTCTCACCTCAGGAAACACCTCCTCAATCACCGTCCGGTGGGTGCTCACACTGATCCTCTCGCCGAGCTCTGGAGCCACGTGAACCACCACACACTCACACTCGCGACACACACCCCCACATTCCCGCTCGGTCCTCCAGCGTTCCAGCTCAGCCTTCAGAGGAGCCAGCTGGAAGAAAGTAGCCTCTTCATACAGCAGCGAGTATTCCTGTGGAAACACCAACCATATACGTGAAGACAAGATCAAAAACAGAAAACACAAGCTAAAAACACAAGGACAAACTCAGAAACATAAAAAAGGATGAGAAATAGGCACACATAATAAAGAAACGTAGGTGAAGAGTTCATAAAAATACTCCCATGCACAGATACATAGAGATGCACACAGGTACACATGAAAACACAAATATTTATGGATGCATTTTTGCCTTAACCAAAGTCAAATAAATGCATTCATACATATAAATTGCTTGTTCAGTCATTCAGCACTGCTACTGCACTGTATTGCAAAGTCACTGGACACAGTTAAAGTCACTATGTGTAATTTGAAAATGAGTGCCTTTCGGTGGAAGTAACAAACTCACTTTAATTTTTAATTTTTAACAAACAAAACACATACTGTACCTGCTAATTAATTCCAAAGATTCTATGATCACATAAACAGTCTACACACACTGGCTTTAGGCACTGTTCTGCTTGGATTCCCATAATTATGATGAAGAATTAATGAACAAGAAAGTGAGGGGAACTAAAGTTTTTTCACTTGAGGCCGCAAATCACTGCCAGAGGATGCAGGTGACAGTTTCTTTGTGCAAATGTTCAGCCACCGCTAGCATAAATTCTGTTTATGTTGCCATGATTTCAGAAAGTGGGTGCAGTACCTAGAGTGAGTGTTTCACTCTGTACAGGATGGAATGATGTAAAAACTGTACAAGGGAATGCAAGTGCTTGTAAATAGCAGCAAATTATTATTATTATCATCAATAGAAAAGGACTAAAATATTACAGAAAAAAATATTTTTGACTCCAAAGCATGTTTATTACAAAAGTTATGAAATGTATTAACAATATGAGTAGTTATTCTGTTCAAGAAAACCTACAAGCACATAAAAAGGCATGCTTGTTAGTTCAGAGTTGTGTGCCCTTTAGCAAAGCATTGTTCAGTGACTGTACAACATTGTGGCTGTATAGGGCATCTTCTGAACTGTATCTGTAATGGGCTGCAAGGTGGCTCGGTGGTTAGCACCGTTGCCTCGCACCATTGACTCGCAGTAAGAAGGTCACCGGTTCGCGTCCTGGTGGGGACACTGGGATCTTTCTGTGTGGAGTTTGCATGTTCTCCCCGTGAAGCGTGGATTCTCCCCAGGTTCTTTGGCTCCCACACAGTCCAAAAGCATGTTAAGGTTAATTGGTGATTCTAAATTGTCCGTAGGTGTGAATGTGAATGTGCTTGGTTGTCTGCCTCTAAGTGTAGCCCTGCGATAGACTGGCAACCTGTCCAGGATGTCCCCTGCCTTCGCCCTAAGTCAGCCAGGACAGGCTCCAGCCCCTGCGACCAGGCTTAAGCGGTGTATAGATAATGGATGGATGTATCTGTCATACTGCAGTACAAGGATAGGTGCAGTGGGTGGTCTACACACGAGAGACAAGAGTCAAAAATCCTCCTCTGACATCACTCTGACATCAACAATTTCCCTGAGGTTCATACCAAAGGGATCAATAAAGTTGTACGTATCTATCTACTTTATTGTCTTCACTGTTCAGACAGCGATTTGCTGTGGCAGTACCTGATCAAAGCTCTAGACAGACACTCACTTTGAAGTCATCAGGGATGAGCAGTTTGGAGGTCCGGAGGAAGTTAAGTATGTAGCGGAACATGGGTCCGTCCCGATCGATGAAGTAGTGCTGCTTTAGACTGTCCAACACTATGGGCTCCGTTCCATCGAACAGCCGGCCGATTCTGCAACAAAGGCAAAAACACAGTGGCCTCTTCATTCAATGCTGAGCAAATGTTGGGGAAGTTGTCAGGTCTGCTGGACGCAGCGACTGTACTACAACAGTCCAGTGTTCAGACCTTGTTGAAGATTTAAAATACTTCTATGAAGTGGGAGCAGCTATTTTGGGTACACGTCTCATGCATAAACAGTCCCTTTTATTTTTCCCATAGACAATGTTAATGAGTCACAGTTGAACCTCTTCTATGTCTTGGAACAGAATTAAACTCTTTTAGTTCATAAATAAGCTCAAATGATTAACAACTGTGTTAGAAAGAAATCTAGTTATCTGAGAGAAATTCAGAGGAAGAAAGCTTTAAAACATCCAAGCACTGACCTCAACATTTTTCTGTTAAGTTCCTTAATGTTAAAACTTTTAACAGCAGATAAGAGGTCAAAATGACTGTTGAGGAAACTGAAATCTTAGTTTAGAGATGCGTTTTCAGGAGTTAAAGGTATTGTCAGGCATTGTTTTTTCAGAGCCGACACGTGCCTCCCACCTTGACTCTGGGTACTTCGTGAGTGTGGCCAGGCTGCTGGTGTACATGTGTCCTCCTACGTCGATGTGGACAGGTGCATTGGACTTGGTGAGCTGGGCAGGTGTGGGGATGCCGGCGGAGCTCAGAGTTGACACAGGAGACACAGAGGCCAGCTGCTGACTCGACATACTGCTGCTGCTGCCACGGTTGTCCTGGACACACAATGGTTAATCCGTTTAATGCAAGAAGAAATTTACAATATATATATTGTATATATGAATTATTAGTGTGTGTTAATTCTTTTCCCTCCTAGTCCATTCCAAACTGCCTCTATGAAAACAATGGCCTGGAAACTCCTGGGCTCATCTCACCTGAAGACTACCAGACATCCTTCATCAGCTTCTTTTGCGAAGCTACTTCTGCTACCTGTCAGACTTTACATAAACATGCCATCTCTTAATCCTCTGATGAAGGACCTTATAAGCCTCACTCATGTTTAGATGAGGAAAGTTCAACTCCAGGTAAAATTCCTGTGCCAAGCCCCAAAGTTTTTCTCTGTTTGTACTAGTAAAAAGCCGAGAGCGGTCGTTTTCCGCTATTGTTCTTTCTTCGCCGTTTTCTCGAGATAACGAGTTAATTTTCTCGTTATCTCGGGACAACAAGAATCGTTTTCTCGTGAAAACGAGATAATTGGTGTTTGTGTTTGCCCGCTCGTGCCCGGTCCAGGATGGAATCCCAGGTGTGTGGGACCTCCCACACACCTGGGATTCCATCCTCAGTCACCAGCGGGGGGGCGGAGGACAGACGAGACCGGACACGAGCGCTTCATTGTAAGTTGTCGTGCCCGGTCAGCTGTTCTCATGACACGTCATCACGGAGTTCCCGGTCAGCTGTCTATATAAGATACGTCACACCAGGAAGTCCGACAACTTCTGATGAAGGCTGAAGTGACAGCCGAAACTGTCAACGGGATAATTATCTCGTTATCTCGAGAAAAGATGGGTCACATATGTGATGTACAAGGCAACTCTGCATTCCTTCACTGTTCAATAGAGATGACAAAATGTCGTCAAGGGTTCAGACCCTAATCGCAAAGTGACTTCTCGTTGGGTCTTTTTTACAGAAGCCGAGAGCGGTCATGGCTGCACATTTTTTTAAACGGCGTTCGTTATCTCGGGAAAACGAACGCCCTTTTATACACCCTTTTATATTTTTTCTTACATAACTTTTTATATTTTATATTTTTTCTCACATATGTTTATTCATTCATTTTTTGTAAAAATATTTTTGTATACATGATTGCATATATTACAAAGTACTGTTTACCTGCCAATGTACCACGT
Organism: Stegastes partitus; assembly: GCF_000690725.1. NCBI lineage: Eukaryota > Metazoa > Chordata > Actinopteri > Pomacentridae > Stegastes > Stegastes partitus. The sequence goes on along the minus strand of NW_007577848.1, from coordinate 5,093 downwards.
GATGAATGCTGTGCACTATGGGTACTTAAGATGGCAGCCCCAGTCTAATGGTTAGCAGTCTGAGGAAGAGCATTTTGCTCGAAACGTCACGCCAATAAATTGTATAAGGGAGCCTGTTTTTGGTGTGCGGATTGTTCTTCTCTTCTTTTCTCATTTTTGACATTTTGTGATCCAGCACCCAACCCAGTGGGCCTCGGGGATGTGCATGCCTTTCCTTCTTTAGACTTTCATGACCATACAGACATGACATAGAGATACATGACAATCAAAAAGGGCAAATGAAATGGAAACCTCTAAAGTCCAGCAAGCTCAAATCTATAAAATCCTCTGATTTAATGTTTAAGGGTGTAGTGTTTAATTAGACATTGGGCAGGGGGCCTAGGTTTATTGCCAAAAAATTTTCATGTCATCTCTGTCATGTTTCTGTTTTGTGTGCACATTTTGTGTCTTGTCTTTTCTGTTTTATTTTGAAATCACTAACCAGTTGTCTTTGTCTTAGATTTACTTTCTGCACCTGTCTTGTCTCAACTGCTCCCTGATGGCTTTCCCCCACCTGTTTCCCATCTCCCCTCATTACCTCGTGTATATTACCTTGTGTGTCTCACAGTCTCGTTGCCAGTTCATTGCACTTCACAGTCCTCGTACCAGTGTTACTCAAACCAAGTCACAGTCTGTTTTGTTTACGACCTTGTTTCTGCTTTTTGGACCTTGCCTTTTTGCCTGCTGATTTTTGCCTGTTGGACTGAATTCCTGTGTACCGAACCCTGCCTGTCATTAAACCTGTCTTTTTGCCTGAACCCATTCTGTGTCGCGCATTTGTGTCCGCCTGTCTGTCATCAGTGACTTCATGACAGTTCATCTCTGTAGCTCAGGTCCCATAACACAACTGAAACACTGAAATGTAGTCGTGTGTACAATGATAGACTGATCTTTACAAAGATGTCCTGACAAATCTGATGGAGCTCAGGATTTATCCTGGGAACCTTAACAAATATTGCCTTCCTAAAAATCTAGGGCCTCATTTATCATCAGTGCGTATGCACAGATATGTGCATAGAGCATACGAACGCGTACGAACATTCCTATGCAAAGTATGAAATTTATCAACTTGTACTTAGGAATGTGCGTAAATATACGCACAACTCTGACCATACGTACACACATAATCTAGCAGTAGAATAGTGAAACTACAAATAGAAAGCATTCAGGGATTTTGACCAACGGCACATTCCAGCGTGAGGTTGGAGACATATGCGGCATTTCCCAGCCATCACTGAGCAGGATCATGCCGGCAGTGTTGGATGCCATAACTCCCCTAGCCCCAGCCTACATCCAGTTTCCTTACAGCCATCACCAATGAGTCAAAATCAAACGGGGACTTCACGCTATCGCTGGATTCCCAAACATAAGTGGAGCCATAGACTGCACTCACATCGCAATCAAAGCACCATCACTAGTTTATTAAATTCACTAGAATTTAATCTTGTAAATAGACAAGGGTTTCATTCAGTCAACGCACATTTGTCGCTATCATACGTTGTTGCCCAGTTGCCTGGAGGGCTAGGTGATGACCGGTTGAGGCAGATGCACCAGTCGAGGCAGATGGCCGTCCCTCCCTGAGCCTGGTTCT
>NW_007577848.1:0-3003 GCF_000690725.1 Stegastes partitus | reverse complement strand
TACGCACTGATGATAAATGAGGCCTCTGGAATCTGGATGGGAAAGCTGACCTGTCAGATGTGTAGAAGAACACAGATCATCATTTGCCATCAGAGCCTGTATTTATGAAGTTACCACTGCTGTGCCCCATGTGAAAGTGAGCCCATCATTCTCAATTTAAAGCAACACTCGTCATTTCTGCTGCTGTGTGAAGCTGCAGGTATTTATTAAAGTCAAAAGAACAAATCTGATACAGCCAGCTGTGGGCAACAAACAGGATTTCTGTAGGTGTAATAATGTTTCTGCAAAATCAAGAATTATAATGAAACCTGTAAAACACTGCTGTTTCAGACATAAATCTTAACACTTTCTAGATCTGTCTGAGTCACATTAATAGCTGTATTTTGACAGACATGTCAATATGTTATGTAATGATATCTGTGGGTGGCACAGCACTACCTGGACAGAAGTGGGGGGCTGATCAACCTCAGTTGCATTGCTTGGGTGTGTGTGATGGTGAAAGGCGAGTAACAACCAATGACCCCAACAAACATTACTGATGATGTCTCTAGACTCAACATGACATACTAGATGTGAAAAGAAGTGCAACATATACCCTATGATATGAGGGAGAAGTAAAAAGAGGCAAAAGACATGAAAGCTGATTTGTGATGTTGCACACCTCTGCTGACTATAGACAGACAATTGAAGCTTTTGAACTCTGCTGTTTTAATTCTGGAACAATCTCGGCTGACACTGGAAATTGTTCTGCTCACTGTAACAATTAACTTTTGTGGAAGTTGATAAAAAGAGAGACGAAAGTTGAGCTTGAGTCTCTGTTCCTTTATTGGACTCCACTTACAGCAAAACTCACTCACAGCTCAAAGCCTTTTATATCACATCCGCTTTCCCACGACCTGGAAAACCTTACCCCTTTCCCCTTCAAAATAATAGTGTCCTTTGTGTGTGAGACCTACAGAATTCGTGTACACGACACTGGCTCCCCCAGAACACACAAAAGTACCCAGCAGCCCAAAACCACATGGTCAAACATAGCATAAACACACACAAAAAATTATATATATATACAACCATGTGAAACACAAAACCTTAAGTATACCGCTCAGGGAACTTAATCACCCTACCGCTACGACTGTGCTTAACAGTCTCGGGCGGCGGGGCAGGAATGGATAAAGGTCCAACATCACAGATCGGATTCGGAGGGCGGCCCCGGCAGGCAGGGCGTGCCAGCTGCACTTTGTCATCCTGGAGTACATAAGCAGGCATCAAATGATCCACCAAAACATGGTCCTTCCCCGTTCCTCTCTACACCAGAAAAAACTTACGCCCCGTTTCCAGCACACAAAGGGGACCATCATAAGGGGCCTGCCGGGGAGAGCGGTGTGCGTCATGTCGGATAAAAATGTACTTGGCCGACATAAGGTCCTTAGGGATGTACGACTGAGGAAGGCAGTGGTGGGCAGCAATGGGTGAGAAAACTCTAGTCCCCCCCTGGAAGCTAGACCTCCCAAACCACTCTTGGTCCCAAACCCGGAACACGAGAAAGAAACTCCCCAGGGACCCTCAGAGTCTGACCCAGGACCAACTCAACAGGGGAGGAGTTCAGGTCCTCCTTGTGGGCGGAGCGTAGGCCCAACACAACCCAGGGCAGCCTGTCCACCCAGCTACTGTCCACCATNTTTCCTTACAGCCATCACCAATGAGTCAAAATCAAACGGGGACTTCACGCCATCGCTGGATTCCCAAACATAAGTGGAGCCATAGACTGCACCCACATCGCAATCAAAGCACCATCACTAGTTTATTAAATTCACTAGAATTTAATCTTGTAAATAGACAAGGGTTTCATTCAGTCAACGTACAAATAATTTGTGATGCACATTTGTCACTATCAAACGTTGTTGCCCAGTTGCCTGGAGGGCTAGGTGATGACCGGTCGAGGCAGATGGCCGTCCCTCCCTGAGCCTGGTTCTGTTGGAGGTTTTTTTTCCCCTGTGGGGGTTTTTGGTTTGCCACGACCTTTTCAAGGATTTTTGAGATGAAAGGAAGGTTGGATATTGGTCTGTAGTTGGCTAAAACACCTGGTTCTAGAGTAGGCTTGCCAATAATTTCATCTGTGACTGTAGGCCCAGCCTACAGGGGAGTTATGGCATTCAACACTGGCAGCATGATCCTGCTCAGTGATGGCTGGAAATGCTGCATATGTCTCCAACCTCACGCTGGAATGTGCCGGTGGTCAAAATCCCTGAAAGCTTTCTATTTGTAGTTTCACTATTCTACCGCTAGATTATGTGTGTACGCATGGTCAGAGTTGTGCGTATATTTACGCACATTCCTAAGTATAAGTACAAGTTGATCAATTCCATTCTTTGCATAGGAATGTTCGTACACACGCTCTATGCACGTATCTGTGCGTACGCACTGATGATAAATGAGGCCTCTGGAATCTGGATGGGAAAGCTGACCTGTCAGATGTGTAGAAGAACACAGATCATCATTTGCCATCAGAGCCTGTATTTATGAAGTTACCACTGCTGTGCCCCATGTGAAAGTGAGCCCATCATTCTCAATTTAAAGCAACACTCGTCATTTCTGCTGCTGTGTGAAGCTGCAGGTATTTATTAAAGTCAAAAGAACAAATCTGATACAGCCAGCTGTGGGCAACAAACAGGATTTCTGTAGGTGTAATAATGTTTCTGCAAAATCAAGAATTATAATGAAACCTGTAAAACACTGCTGTTTCAGACATAAATCTTAACACTTTCTAGATCTGTCTGAGTCACATTAATAGCTGTATTTTGACAGACATGTCAATATGTTATGTAATGATATCTGTGGGTGGCACAGCACTACCTGGACAGAAGTGGGGGGCTGATCAACCTCAGTTGCATTGCTTGGGTGTGTGTGATGGTGAAAGGCGAGTAACAACCAATGACCCCAACAAACATTACTGATGATGTCTCTAGACTCAACATGACATACTAGATGTGAAAAGAAGTGCAA